>NW_011888870.1:5943873-5951407 GCF_000151845.1 Pteropus vampyrus | reverse complement strand
AGAGAGAGAGAGAGAGAGGCGGCAGCTGCAGGTGAGAAGCCAGCTCCAGAGGTCACCTCGGCTGTGCTGCCTGTTGACCATCCCGCCCAGGGTCCACCGGCGATCCAGGCGCCGCAGATGGGCCTTGCGTCTCTTGGACACTGGTGTGGGAGATGACGATGGAACACGCGGCCGACAGCAACCAGCGGAGAGAATGGAGATGAGGATGAGATGGGATGGGGTGGGGCAGGGATGGAGGGAGGGAAGGTTCACACTTTCAGGCCGTTATCACCTGGACCAGCACCCAACAGCACACACCTGCTGGATGGGGACAGATACGGCTGACAAGTGACATCACTGGCATCTGGGGAAAATTTCAACCAAAGTGAGGGTTATGCCCCTGAGCCTGGGAGGGGCTGAGAATTTAAAATCCCAGCACCTGGAAGATGAAAAGTGTCTTTGGCTCCAACCAGTGCAAGGATGACCCTCTGCTGCGGCCCCAGGAAGAGGCCACTACTCCCACCATTGCTGGGCAGTGCTAGCCGCGGGGGGAGGGGGACTCGCCACACCAGGGCTACAGCCCCACCTTCCACCCACTCACTCGCCAAGTCCTGCTTGTGAACCTACCACCACGAGCCGGGCACCATGTGTGGGAGAACACACATGCCCAGTAAAGACTTAGGGTCTCTTCCTTGCTATTGTCTTTGCTTCCTCTGTCGTCCCCACTGGACCGAGTCTGTTGAGGGCAAAGACTGTTTCTCTGCATCCCCAGGGCCTGGCATAAGGCCGGGCACATGGCCGATGCCTAAGAAATGGTGCTGAGGGACGCGCACACAGGGTCAGAGGCCACGGGGCTTGGTTCTTCTCCCTTTCTACATGTTATCTGCTTGACTGTCTGATGACAGGGGACCTGCCGCCCCAGTTGCTCACGGCTCCGGACCCCTTTCATCCAGACCACCCTCTCTGGGGTGGCATCCTATGCTGGTCCTCTGTTTGTGTGGCCTAGCTCCAGATGTCCCCTGCCTTCCTATAGGACACCCAGGTGGAACAGACAGCAGACCAGGGCTCCAGGGTGCCAACTGGCCCCTACCTCCTGGTACTGCAGGAGAAGGGTGCTAGGCTGCCCGGGTCTGGGGGAGGGAGGTTGGCAGTTAGAGCCACAGTAAAACTGTCTGGACACACCTGAACCAAATGTCACCAAGGCCTCCTGGGAATTATTTGCTTTCCAGGAAGGAGGACAGTGTCCTGTTAGACCTGCTTCTTATAAGTAGAAGGTCTAGACAAAAGGTTAGGAAGTGCGGATTCAGTCCAGGCCCCACAGCCAGGTCACTATGTCACCCCGGGTGGGCTGCTGTCCTTCTCTAAGCCTCTGTTTCCTCATCTGCCAATGGGGCTGACGCCACCTGCCTTGGCGTAAAACAAGTCAAGAGACTGAATGGACTCTGTGGAATGTTAAGTCAGGTCCCGCGTGAGGCCAGCCTGGGAGGAGCTCAGACAGATAGCTGACTCCTGGGCAGGTGTGTGAATCCTCTATGGGTAAGAGCTTCAGCTGGTGACCAGGTCAGGGTTTACCCAGTTTAAACCATTTACGAGGACCATCTCACTGGAGCCTCACCGAAGCTCTGTGCCGTTGGCACGCTCCCCATTTTAGAAATGGGAAAGCAGAGGCACAGGGCTGTAAGGAGCCCTCTGAGCCACCTAAGTGTCGGGCAGCACCCAGATATTGTTCTTCCTCTCAGCTCTGCGCCCCTTGACCTGCCAGCAATGGGGAGGTTGGACAGAGGGGCAGGGCCTTGTGCGGGGGCACCTGTTCACTGGAGGCACGCCTGGCCTTGGTGCAGCAGCACGGGTGACCGTCAGCGGGTTCACTGGTGCCAATGCCAAGCCCACCAGGGAGGAAGGCAGGTTATTGCTGGTGGCTGGGGGTCACAGGGACATAGGTAGGGGTCCAGGATCTGGTCTTGGTTCTGCCACAAACTGACCCCGGGCTCTGTGGAAGAGACAGGTCTTCTCTGGGCCTGCGTTTTCTCACTTCTGAGATGTGATGGATTTGACAGTTCACTAAAGCATCTTGCAAATGTGGGCCTTGGACCCTCATGACTGTTAGCAGGTGAGAGGGTTTCTACCCTCACTCCAGCCCTCCTACCTCCTACTACTAACATTTCTGAATTCTATACTGCACACTTGGCTTCAGGAGATACACAAACACATATGCCAGCATGTCTGATAACAGAAATAAACCAAAACTGCCGATTGTCTCTTCCCAGAGGAACAAAGCACGAGCTATTAGGGAAGCTTCGCTGGGATGAAGGCTTCCAAGTTCTGCTACAGGGTGCAGGAGACCCATGACGGCATGGCCATGGGGCTGGGGTAGAGATGGCTGGAGAGGGAACCAGGGTGAGCTAATCTCTTAGCCACGTGGCTGCAGGTGCAGAGAGACTGACAGACACACCGCAGTGGCCACCCACCCCATACTCCAGGGCTGTCTGTGGATGCAGGTATTCCCCAGAGTAGGCTGCCAGAGACCAGTGAGTGTGAGGCACCCCTAGTTCCCGGATGCCTGCTCCTAATGACTTCCAAACCTCCCATGTCCTGGCAGCAGGAATGCTCGCCCTAACGGTCAGTGGGGACCATCCAAGTGGGCATGTCTGAGAGCCAGAGGGGTGGAGGCCAGACATCCCGGGCTCAGGCCACCTCCAGACCTACCCCCCGCACCACCCACCCCCCATTCCCTGCTGCCCAGGCCAAAATAAGCAGCCCGCTAAGCGCCAGCTCCTTATTCATCCTTCCCCTAAATGCCGGTTACTCGGCAGGCAGCTGGAGCCCCACCCTTCCTCCTGTAAATGCTTTATTTCAGTCCCTTGACCAGAGTTGCAGGCCCTGAAGTGCACATCCACCTTGTGACAGATTTCTAGGGACTAGGCCCTATTGGAAAGGGCTCGCATGTTCAGCCCGGGTGCTCAGTCCTTCCTGGCTGTTTCCCTTCTACAGAGCTGGGTGGAGATGCCCAGATGTGATGGTGGAATGCGTCTCTGCCCAAATGCTGCCAGGGGTCCTGGCACACAGTCCTACCAAAAGCATGCAGAAGAAACTATTTAAAGGAGGGTCACCTTAGGTATGTACGCACATGCACGTGCACGCTCCCCTCCCCCCGGCCCCCCGCCCCCTACAACCTGCTACAGCTTGTTCTGTGCCAAACATAGCTCTCTCTTCCAAGCAGGCTGGCATCTGTGGCCACATACCTCTCATGTTCTTTCCTTCCCTTGACTTTTCTGCCCACTTAATGTCTTATTCCTCCATCATCTACCCAACACCTTTGCTCTGACATTCTTAGCATCGCCTTTTCATGTGGGGGCTCTGATTCCACGTACACACGCTCCTAGAGTTGCTTACAAGCAAAACGTGCCATGGAGAAGTGTGCGGCCCAGTGGTGAGGACCATGGGGCAAAGTAGGCTGATCAGGCCTCAAGCCTTATGAAGACAAGCACATAGCTAAATCATTAGGAGCAGCAGGCCGGGAACTAGGGGTGCCTCGCTAGTGGAGTGGGAGGGGGCAGGCTCTCTGAAATGCAACTAGACCTAGAGAAACCTCACTGGGCCACAGTTAATCAAAGAGGCTGATGGTGCAGGGACTGGAGCTACCCCTTGGTGCCTGCAACACTGAGAAACGACGCATAGACCTCCACGTCTGCACTCTTGGTCAGGCTAAAAAGACACTGGAATAGAGGCCTCTGAGCAGAACAACACATCCACAGAAGACACTGTGTGTACTCAACCCAGTGGGGTTGCCTCTGCACAAAGGAGCACAATGTGGGGCAAAGGCAGGTCTCTGTGGGGTCCCCCAGAGGACCCCAGGGCTTCTGGGGGAAGAGGGAGCTTTGGGGTTCTATCCCCAAGACTGTTCTCCCTAGTCTCTGCCCCAAAGTCGCTTAAGTGTGAGAGCCACACCCCAAGGGAATTTGTTCTCTAATTTGAGCCCCACATGAAGGCCAGAGGGAACAGATCTGGATGGGAAGTGAACTTGTGGGTCGGATCAAGAAAGAAAGGGCTAGAACAAAGCCCAGCTCTCTTTAGGGATTCTAATGGTTTTAGGGAGAAGAGTGAGAAAGCTGCCTCCAGGAGTTGGACTCATTCTCAGGGCCAAGGACGGGGGTGGGCGGGCACCAACCCCTGGGGATCCCAGGGGCATTAGGCTTCGGCGCCTGTCTCATTACCGCATTCCCTCCAACCTGCAGGCCCTTACCTTCCCCTGTCTTGGAGGTGTTGATGTCTGAGTCGTCCCGAGTACCATTCTGGGCCTCCAGGTATGTGGCAGGGACCCAGCCCTGCTCCTCAGAGGTGCTCACAAACCACCAGCCTGTAGAAGGGACAAGAGAGAACAGGGCCATGAGAACCCAGCAGGAAGGCAGAGGCGGCGGGGGCCTGGACGAATAGGGGGCGGAACGGAGCCAGACAGCCCAGGTGTCTGGCAAGTGTCTGGCCCACATCTAGTCTCAAGGAGCCTATGCCTGACTAAGAAGAGGAGACCAACACGCTTCCTGATAAGAGGGCCCGATGGACTGCCATGCATACTTCCACAAATGCTGAATGAAAAAATTAAAACATTAAACTGAAACAATGATACGTTCGACATGTGGAAGTCAACTTGTAGAAAATGCCAAAGGAGCTCTGGCCAAACACACAGACCATTCAGGGCCTTTCAATGGACCACTAGGACCACTGGTGTGGCCTGGAATTTGGCTACTTTCTCTACTTCAAAGGCATCCAGGGATATTTCTAAGGGTCACTGTTCCCCTTTCCCCATCACGGGTCAGTGGTATTTCCACATCGGTGCTACTCTCAGCTGCCCTTAAGTGTGTTAACATTTCAATCACAGTTAAGTGGGCACTGCACCCTTGAGTGACCCTTGACGGCAATGGCCAAATAATAACGGCTCATTCATTTTCTTCTTTCACTGGTTCATTCATTCACCATTCAGACAAACGCTGGCTGAGCAAAGTCCTCCGAGCACCCAGATCTTGGGACTCTGCTAACTGCCTTCGGTCCCTTCTTAGAAGTTACTCTTCATAGGATCCCGTCTTGGCCCCAACCCAATTCTGATCCTTTTCTGCCCCCAGAGCAATTGTTTTGTGCATGACAGAGCTCACCAATTCCTAATCTGCAGTTTCCTGTCAAGGACCCAGGACTTCTCCTTGGTAGCACTGAGGCCCCACCACTGCCCACAGCAGTGAGTGCTGCCCAGGGAGGAGGAACACTGGGGGCTCCCCTGGTGCTCCCAGTAGGGCCGAGCACTGGGAGGTAGAAGAGGCTGCCTGAGGGCTGCTGTGATGACATTGAAGAAGTAAAGAAAGAAGCTCCACCACTGCACAGGACTCAGAAGCCAGGGTCATCTCCCAGGACTTCAACTAGGTCCCCATTGCCCTGTGTGACAGGCCTGGGGTAGCAAATAGCCCGTGATCCAGTCTTGAATGCCCACTGCTCCCCACCCTCTCCGGGGAGTTCCACAACTCTCTGCTTGCAGCTCTGCAAAGCCCATGAAATGCCGTAACATCTGTATGATACCGTAATGATGGATACACGTCATCATACGTTTGTCAATACCCACAGAATGTACAGTACCAAGCGAACCCTAACGTAAACCTAATCCGGGTGATTAGGATGCGTCAATATTTATGTTCATCACTAGTAACGAGGTACCACTCTCATGGGGATGTTGATACTGGGGGAGTCTATGCATGTGTCGGGGCGGGGGATATGGGAAACCTCTGTACTTTCTGCTCTATTTTGCTGTGAACCTAAAACTGCTTAAAAAAAGGAAAAAAAAAAAAAAAAGGAAAAGAAAAATCCCTGAACGAGGGGTCCATACTCTTGAGGGCCAAGCCTACTTGGCTGAGGGGACTTGGCTGGGTCATTGCCCTTCTAGAACCTGGGGTACACACCTTCCTTCCCTCCTTCAGCCAGATTCAGGTCAATTCCCTTGTCTTTCCCCTGAGGGGATGGGTGGGGGGCCACCTTCATCACGCCCACAGCACTTGTACATTCTGGGCCCACCACGCAGGGGCCTTGAACAGTGGCACCACCCTCTCTGAAGCCCAGGCCACAACAGTGTGGCTGTGGCTCATACAGACTCCCAAGAAGCCAGAGGGTGTGGACTTTGCAGGGAACTCTGCCTGGGATCTCTCTCCGCTTCTCTCAGCCTCTGGAGGAGCACGTTCAGGAACACCAACAGCACCAGCCCCTGGCGTTCCTCCACAGAGCCCAAGTGGAGGTCACGGAACAGGGCCCCCATTTCACGGGGCTTTGTGCCATGTGGCTCTGCCTCCTTGACCGCAGGAGCGGGCACATCTTCTGATTGGTCTGTCATCTCCCTGGACACTGTAATGGTTCAGGGGTTTTTTAGGAACTGACATGGGTGCTTGGTGATCTAACCCCAAGTACCACATACGCCAGGAATCGCAGGGGTATGTGGGAAGAGATGGCCTGAAAAATTAAGTCAAAAGAGAAGCAGCAAAGTCAAGAGGTAGTAAGAATCAGCCCTGGTTAACGTGATCTGAGCTTTAAGGTCCCAGGTGTCCCACAACGAGACCACCCCTCTGGACTTCCTAATTGCAATGAGCTGATATAATTAATCACTGGAGCTGAGATAGTGCTCACTCATGTCATCCCCTCCCAGAAACCACCAAGGGTTACGATCGAAGGTCCACTATCATGAGTCAAGTCCACTATCGAAGATCCACTATCATGAGTCAAGAACAAAACTCCGGTCCACTGGGCAACTTCTAGCACAGACCTCAGCAGGTGAGGATGGAACCCACCAAATCACTCTGGGTAAGCAATTCCGGCCCAAATTCCCACTCACTGTGGCCATCTTGGGGACCTGCATTGACCTTTCTCTCTGGCTCCAAGGGCCTCATAATCTCAGGATTCAGGTCTCTTCCCTGCTGGCATTGTCTCCCCTCCTCCTTGCTTTACCCTTTGGGAACCCTTCCATGTACATTCTGCTCCCTCCTTTCCTCCAGGAGCTGGGGATCTGGGATGGAGAGATGGATCTGGACTTGCAGGCACAGGGAAATGCCCGGGGGCAGGGCAGCCCCGGCCCTCCCCCTACCTCTGCTGCACAGGCCTGGCACGCAGGAGAAGCTGGGCAGACTTGCTGAGGGGCTGAATGTGTGGCTGAGGTGCCCGATGAGTAGGGCGGCATGATGCTCTGCACCTCACACCACCTGGATGCCCCATGGATATGCCAGGGCTGTCCCTGAGTCCTTTCCACCTCAGAATCTGTTGCACCGGAAGATTCCAGGAAGCCTGGGTCACATTATTGGCTGACTGTGCGCATCTCCTGACCCCAGGGCAGCACTTAGGATCCCATTCTTCTACTGTACCCTCCAGACTTGGGGCTGAGACACTCATCATCTTCATGGCTTGGTGCTCCCTGCCAACCTTGCTCAAGAACACTGGCTTGAGCTTCCACTGCAGCCCTCGAATGTGCAGAGCTAGGCTGTGTGGCTTCGAGTCTCAGGTTACTCTTGCATCAGGCCCTGCAGAGAAGAGTTGT
>NW_011888870.1:5935324-5942769 GCF_000151845.1 Pteropus vampyrus | reverse complement strand
AGATGTCCCTGGGGATTTCCCTCCTTGCCCGACATGTCTCAGAGCTATCCTCAGCCTGGCTCTCTCTACTCACACAGTTCCCCAAGACAGAGGCCCTACAGTCTCCTCTCTCCTGTCTTAACCTCTTCTAGGAAGCCCTTCTCCAAATTCCAACAGTGTCTAGAGCGTCAACCCCATGACTCACAGCTGCTCGTGCACTCCGAGAATTGTTGAGACTGTAAGTACCTAGTCTACTTTGCCTCTAGGGCAGAATGGAGCTTGCAGAAAGCAGCCTGGCAGATGAGGAAACTGAGGCACAGAGCCTAAGTGCTAGAGCCAAAGACCTGAGTCTGAATCTCATCTCTGCCACTTTCATGCTCAAGAAAGTGACTTACCTCTCTGAGCCTCAGTGTCTTCATCTGGAAGATGCGAGGACAACCACCTACCTTAGGCTAGTGTGAGAACTGGATGAGATAAAGAACAACGCATGTGGTCTGGCGCACAGCAGGCACCCACTAGAGGACGGCTATGAGCTTTGCTGAAGGAAGGACTAAAGCTATAGGACATGGCAGGTTAGGTGGCCAGCCCTTGTGGATGCCCAAGGACCAGTGTGAGCCACCTCTTGCATTTTTCATGTCCCCAGAAGACAGGTCCAAACTCTAAGCTGGCCTCCGCTAGCCTTCCTCTCCCATCCTCCCAGCTCCCGTTCTTGGGAAAGGAAATTCAATTGGTGGAGCAAGTTGGTGGGAACTCTCAAGGGGCTGGGCTGGCTGGGAGACCCCTTACACACAGCCCTGCACCCTGGCCTGGCAGCCATGCTCTGGCAGGTCTTCCTACTTGGGAGCCTGTATGCTGAGATGTCCTCCTCAGAGAGGGCAGGAGAGGGGCCACCATGTCCATTCCTTTGAATGGGAAATCCTGAGAGAGAAGCCCACACACACTGATATCCAGTATGCAGGATAAACCTTCATTGCAGGGGCCTCTAGGCTGGATCTTTGGGGCTAAGCCCCAGACTGGAGAAGTCATCTGGGAGAATCTCAAACTAGCCAGCCCACTGAAAGCTGCCGCTTCCTTGCCTCTCCTTCTGTGGGGGTCATATCTCTGCAGTGCCAGAAGAAGAATGTCATTCAGCCAGGCTGGCTGACAGGCCAGGGCCCAGGCCTCCCCAGGAGGCAGAGGCCCAGAAAGAATATCAGCGTCACTTGCCACAGCAGCCATCCCTGCTTGCTGGACCTCAATAAGAACCCACTTCACAAAAATGGCCCAAGGGCCAAGGAGAGAAGGCAACACCTTCTCCCAGGGTGTCCTGGCCAGCACACCCAGCTCGGGGCAGGACAGGGGGGCCACCCAACCCAGATGGGGAAGGGAGACACCCAATCCCAGGATGGTAAAGCTTAGGCTCTGAAGCCAGACCCTCCCTCTTTCCAGGCATAATCTTCAGCTATTTGGCCAATTTCAAAGCCCTCTCAAATTGACTCTAATGAGGGATTCCCAATGCTGGTGATGGAGGAGGGGTAGGAAGGGTAGAAACTGAGTGAGACACACACGGAGACAGAGACAGAGTGAGAGACAGTCAGGGATGGAGAAAGAGTGGGGATGGGCGGACCTGGGCAAGGGGCTTGGGGGCTTTAGCCTCTTTAGGAGGGGGCTGAGCTTGGATGAAGGTGGGAGGAAGTCATGGGCACTTAAAGGCCACTGCTGTCCCCAGAGTGACCAGGCCACAATGGCCTCCTTAATGAGAGAGGATAATAAGCTCATTAGGGCCAGAGGAAGCCAGCTGCACACAATTAGGATGTTAATAAAGTCTTCTGAGGTCACAGCTCAGCCTAGGACAAAGAAATTGATGGGGGGAGGGGGACCCTTCTCCTTCCTCTCCCTCCGAATTCGTCCTTTGTCCTTCGAGGTGCCATCCTCCATGAGGCCTTCCCTGACTTTTGCCACCCTCCTGGCACTGCTCACCCCAGGATTCAGCCTCTCTTCTAAGACAGACCTCAGTTTAGATCCTGGATACTAACTAGGTGGCCTGGAACAGGTCACCTCCAGCCTCACCATACTGGGAGAGTAGGATCTGCATATAGAGTTGCTGGGCAGCAGGGACTTCTCTGCTGTTATCAATGACCGAGTATTTACTGAGCACCTGGTTCGTGCCAGGCCCTGTGCCAGGCATGGAGAAACTGCAGAGAGCAACACGCAGTCAGAACTCAGGTGCTCCTTCCCCATTTCCCAGCGTGGCATAAAGAATAGGTGTAACCACAGCCTGTGCCCTGGCACCGAGGTCAGCAGGAGAGAGCAGGGCTTCCAGCCACTAGCCCTGGGCACCAATCCAGAGGATACTGGGCAGGATGAGACTCAGAGTTTGGAGTATGGCAGAACCTAGCAGCCTTTAGGTGACTTCCAGGCCTCGCCTTTTCTTTTCCTCCAGGTCCTTCATGTGGTCTAACACCAGTTAATCCAGAGCAGAGCATCTGTGGAGCACTACTATATGCCCAGGCGTCTGCACAGGGTTTTGGTGTCCAGGGCGATGGAGCTAGAAGTAGAGGCATGGTCCCAGGCCTCAAACACCTGCCTCCGGGCATGAGGTACGCCTTGGCTCAGGCTTTGGCCCTTTTGGGAGGAAATAGGTCCAGGCATTCTCGTGTTTTCCTTAGAGCGGTTTGGAAGAGGAGCTGGGGTGAGCATCTGTGAGCACCAAATGGCAGAGGTGTGAAGATGCTGAGAGGAAGAAGAGGGTCTAGCCAGGTACATGTCACCAGTGCTGCCCACCTGGCACGAGCCTGGGCCCTGAGGGACTACTTCTGCCTTGGACCCAGCCTGACCTCTTTCCCACGACCTTGGGGACCTGAAGCTTCTACCTAAGAGGGACCACAGACACTGGAGATGCAGGCTGCCCGTGATGCTCTGTGCCTTTAAGAACAATTGAAAGGCAGCCCACCCTCGGCCAGGCCTCCCCTGGTTAGAAGGCTCTGTCACTGAGCGTCTTGCCAAGACACACTCCAGCTCACAGCACGAGGCCTCCAAGGTCCAAAGCAAACAGGAATGGGTGAAAGGCTCCCCCACTTTCTCTCGATGTAGCCCCGTAGCCCCTGCCTTCCTGCCTGACCAGTTCTTCTGGCACCTACCCTGCTCTCTCTTGCCCACGGCCTCTCCTTCCCCCAGATGGGGCTCTCAGGCCACCAAGGCCCCAGAACCTTCCCTGGGCGCCTGAGGCCTGGATTCCAAGACCATTAGCACAGGCTGCTACGTCACAGTCTGGAAGGCTCCGTGGAGTCCATGGCAAGAAGACAGCAAGAACTGGGCTGCTGCCACTCCTCCCCCAACCCGGCTCCAGCCTGCCTTCCTCACTGCACAGGCCTAGAAGCCCAGTGCTGGGTCTGGGCAGGTTGAGGCTATGGGTGAGGTATGCAGGAGAAGGCCTGGCAGGAGAAGGCAGAGAGGGGGCACGTGATAAAATGACAGGTAGAGGAGAATCATGGTTTTAACCAAGGACTCTATAGCCAGGTTGCTTGAGTTTAAATCCCAGCTCTGCTAATTACTAGCTGCATGAATTTAGGCAACTGCCTCAACTTCTTCACCTGTAAAACGGACCTATAGCAGTACCTACATCTCAGAGTGTTATAAGGGGTAGATGAGTTAATCTACAAAAAGTGTTCAGATTAGTGCCTGGTACCTAGCGAGGTGTACCAAAGAACTATTATTAAAGTTTAAGTGCAAACCATGGGAATTTTAAAGGAGCCAAGACCTCAGTGCTGCTTAATGATTGGTTCCAGGACTCGGCAGGTGGGCCTTAGGTGACTGGAGTCTCAGGAAGAGAGAGCGAGAGAGCCTCTTGGTGTCACTGTCATGTGGCTTTGACCTTGGAAGGTCTCTATTGAAAACTGTGGGTCTGGTTCTGTATCTGGTACGGGTAGGGGTCGGGGCAGGATAAAGTGGAGAATGCAAGATGTTATGAGGCCCCTCCAAGAACTGCAGAGCAGGGTGACCCAGACAGCCCCGTGCCAGACATGATGATGTCGATGCAACATTTGCTGAAGGAACTGCGGAGATCAGAGATGAAACTGAGTAGTCAGGGAAGAATTCTTGGAGGAGAGGAGACCTTAATTGAACCTCAGATCAGATTCGGTGGGGAGGGGCGGGGAGGGGAGAACAATCTGGTGGGAGGAACAGGACAGGCAGCATGGTGGGAGTACATGTGGTCCCATCCAGTCATGCTCACAAAGCTTCCTGGTGGGGATTTTTCCAGATGAAAGCAAGTGGGGCACTCGCCTTCAATGTCACTGTCCTCCACCTACCCTATTATAAAGCAGAACGTGGAGGTGTGACCCTGAGGCCAGAGATGCCTTAACAGAAAAAGGGTAGAGAAGATGCAAAATGGTATTTTCTAACATGACTATAAAATATGCATATGGTGGGTGAGATGCGGCTACTTAAGGGCGACACACTGGAAGATGGATGGGTGTGTGTGTGTGTGTTAATCTTGAAAGAAGAACAGAGACAAGGGAGCTATGAACCTCTGAGAATCACATCAGGAAGGTTGCAGTCTCACAAGTGGACCCCTGAAGAAACACTCAGGGTAACAAAAAGGGCATTTCCCATGATGTTCCAGGCAGGAGGAAGAGTATGACGGGTAAGTCAAACAACACCGAAAGCGCTGTGCTATGAGGCTGGCTTAAGGGGAGAGGGGTCTGCTGGACTCCTGTCTGTGGTCAGACTGGAAAGTGCTGACCGGGAGCATAGCAGGCAAGTGGATCCAGAGCGGAGATGAAGGCAGCACTGAGGGGCAGCCCTCTACCAGCTCTCATCAGCTGGCCGTGAGAAAAGGTCTGGAGAGCACTTGACAGAGCTTGCCAAGCCACCATGAGCAATCCTGGGAGACACAGACATGGAGCAAGGCCAGAGGATACATAACAGGAAAAGGTCCTGACTTTCAAAGAAGGTGAATTCCAGAGTAGAGAGACCAGCAACCTCGATGCTGGTCCTGATCAAGTGTCACATGGGTTTTCCGAGGGATGGCTGGAGAGCCTGGAAAGTGGTTAGTTACAAAGGCAATGCTGGACAGAAAGACACTACAGGAAGGTCACACTGGTGCTGATAAGGAGTGAACCGCTGGAGGGTCTGCGATGTGTCATAGCTGAGCCATCCAGGCCCTGGGGCTCTCATGATCCCCCTGGGGCCACAGTGCTGCACTGACAGATTCACAGCTGATGGCTGACTACATCTAAAGAGGGTGTGACAATTCACTGGTTCCAACCTAGAGAGGGGGTTCTACTGGGAAACTGTCCTGTGGGATGTTTTAATCGGTCCCAGGATGAGGACAGAGGCGCTGTGCTGGTGGCACCATCTCCTTTAGAAAAAGTGGTGCCAGGATCGGTAGCCAAAAAAGAAGGTCTGAACACATGGTAATGACAGGTCAAATCTGACAAGATGAAAAAAAGTAAATGGAAAGACGAGAGGACATGGTTTAGTATAGCGATCTTATTATTTACTGTCCAAACTTTTTGGAGTAAATGGCGGGGGAGGGGGGGTGCCAACAAACCAGGTGCCAAATGGGCACGTCCTGGGCAATCGGGTGGTGTGAGTCACCCTACTAGGCAGAGAGGATGAGAAAGGTCCTGGAGTTTGGGGGACTGTAAGTTCAGCAAGTTGCCTCAAGGCTATGAAATCAAAGGCAGCCTTAGGAAACACCTGGGCTGGGTGACTTACCCAAGGTGCCTGGCTAAGAAGGGACAGCACCAGGCTTAGTGCCCAGGTCTGACTCCCAGTATGGCAGCTACTCAGCTCCCCTTAAAAAGACGACTGCAGCTGTTTGCACCTCTGCAGAAAGAGACCAACACTGCCTTCTCTTTCTATTAGGTTCCCCAAAGTTCCATCTGACTGACAAGCCCAGAAACTAGTTCCTTCATCTGTTTCTCCTCCACCCATCAGTGTCTACAAAGCAGCCCTGATTCTCGGGAGAGTCATGGGAGTGTCTTCCCACCACATGCCCTCCTCTCTGAGAGGAGGTGGGTGACAGGTGGTTTCAGGCGCCCTCTCCAGGTTGCCTCTCCCTCACCCTCTCTGAGCTCACACGGCAGGATGAGGCAGCGACACTCAGGCTGACAGAGTTTTCTGGCACACAGTGTTACCCAAGAGCTTTGCCAGGAGAGAGCGACTTTGGATCAGCAGTTCTCAAACCTCAGCTATTTCCACACCGTGCTCGACGCCTGCCATATCCTTGAACTACGTGTATTGTGGTTCACATAGGAAACAAATATTTAAAGCAACCCACCTTTTTTCTTTTCAGCTGCAAGAAAACAATTTGTTTGGGAAACTTCAGATTGCCACCATGAAGTAACAGCTAGGACCACCGACCCCCACCATAAAATGATAGAGAACGAAGCATTGCAGTCACGTTGAGCTGTGTGGCGGAACAGGCTGTGCCTGTAGGCAGCTCCCTCTTTGTTACAAAGGGAGACTATTAAAGAGGGGTCAGAGAGAGTCGACCATCAAGCTGAGATAAATCAGAAGTCTTGGAAAAGGACTGAAACGGGACCAACTTTTCTCACTGTGTATTGCAGAAGTATTTAATATTGCATCAGTACCATCTAAAGTTGCCCTGTGTACAACCGTGTTGCATGAAGTCCATTTTCAGGAAACCAACTTGAACTAGAATGATACTTGGACATTCAAAATGGCTAAAGAAAGAGGCTGAAGTGTCCCCAATAGTGAGATGAGAATGTTAAACAGCATGTACTAACCAGGTTGTGGTGAGAAGTCAAAAAAAAAAAAAAAAAAAAAGGAACACATTTAGCAATGTGTCTGGTGCCTTATACTTTCAGTCTGAAAAAAAGAGCTGAGGGAACTCTCTGTAACTGTTACCCTTCTTCTTTAACTAGCTCTAGTGCCTAAAAAGTACACATGTATGAGTTTGGTATATTTTTTTCCTGTTTCTCTCTTTGCTAAAAACAGAGACGTCTTGGCCCCAGAATTAAGTTAGTTTCAACAGAAAGCCTTAGGCTGACAACCATCCCCTCCCTTCTAGCTAAGTTCAGCCCCTTTTCAATTGGGGCAAAAATAAAACGGGGGCAAATTCAACATTAAAGACCATCTCCATAAACAAAACAAACCCACCCCACAATTTGTCTAGGGCATTCCTCCCTCCGAACCCTCCTTATTTAATTTCTGGGAAATTTTAAATAGAGGCCTTGCAAAATCCTGCACCGCCTGACGTCAGCAGCTCCCTGACAACGTGGATTCTTCCAGGCGGTGTGGGGAGCAGCCACCACGAATGCTGATGCTTTTCCAGGCTCCCTTCTCAGTTGGAACTTAGGAACCACTGGTGTCACCCTAGACTGTAGGAGAAGGAGGGTCTTGAAGAGTGTCCTGCTTGGGGTCTTGTAACCTCGGGCATTATACAGCACCAGACATCTAATTAAGCTATCCAAGCTAGCACTTGTACTAGTGTTTTCATTAAAAAAAAAAAAAAAAAA
>NW_011888870.1:5931906-5934766 GCF_000151845.1 Pteropus vampyrus | reverse complement strand
CTCTGAGATTGAGATAATAAATGGGAAAAATGCTTTGAAAAGTCTCTGGGTTGTAGGTAGATGGAGCTGGGGGGTTATTATTCCAAGCAATTTCAGGAACCTGATGGACTCCTAACTTCCCCATAGATACCACTTACTGCCCAGACTGAACGACAGCCCATCCCTGTCTGTTAGAGTAGAGGTGGAAAGAGCTCCACAGTTAACCTTCCCAATAGCCACATGGGTTTCAAAACACTATCTCCATTTTATAAATATGAAAACTGAGGAGCAAAATGGCCATATACTGGCTACTCAGTGGCAGAGTGAGATTTGAACACAGCCTTTCATGGGGCCTGGTGGGAAACGCCCTGTATCTTGTTTTTTTTAATGCATATCCAGCGGGGCAGGCTCAGAAGACCCCAAATGTGATGGTCTCTCAGATCTGTCCACGTGCTCAGAACTCATCTTTCAAAGCCACCACTCCCCACAGCTGGGATTCTGCTCTCCTGCCCTGTGCTTCCCCCAGCAGCAACCTTCGGTTTGGGTTAGCTGTTGCCCCCAGCCAGACCAGGAGCTCTCTGAGAACGAAGGCCAAGTCTTGCTCATCTTGGCATCCAGTGGAGCGCCTGCGAGGCTCAGTGTTTCAGACAACGAAGGGGCTCAATAAGCAGTTGTTGAAAATGAAATGCACTGACAGGCAGGCACAAGGCTTTCTCCTCCTTCCTCGGCTCCTCTGTCCACATCACAGTGCCCCCTGCTTCCCTTAGCTTCAGTATCTCTAGGGTCCAGCTCCCGGGGTCAGTGTGGGGTCAGAGCCAGGCATCGTCTCTCTAGCTCTCACCCCTCTGGCCCCGGGGCCTCCTGCCCTACTAGAATCCAGTGCAACTGTTCAGTCCCTGAGCAGCGATCCTTTCCCCAATCACTCAAATGTTGGGGGACCTCTGACTCACGGCTCACCTCAGGGGAATTGCACACAGGGACCTGAGGCTGGGAGATTTTTGTTACTAGTTGCGTAACTTGACCAAGATCATCCAGTAAGCTGATCCTCCCACCCATGACCTCTCAGTCTGCTTGTATACCTGACTGGGCCATTTTCATTTGGGCCTCTCCCCTCATAGGAATGGAAAAGCAAAGCTCAGGGAGGTCCCACAGGCCAAGCACCAGGGACGAGCCCACACCCTGGGTGAGGCTCCTCCAGGAATGCAGAAGGACTGCTAACAGCCCCTCCCCAAGCTCGTTCAAAGCAGCCCCACTGGCAGCAGGCCTCCATAGGAGCTCCTGGTGCCATGCTCCTTATACAGGAAATAAAAAGCCCTCTTCCTTGGTAGGTACAACTCAAAGCTCTTGAACGGGCAGTCCCAGAGACCTGCTGCTCCCAACACCCAGAAGTTCCCCCACCTCTGTGCCACACTCAGGGCCAAGGGAACCACAGAGAATGAAACAGGAGGCAGCAGAGCCTGTGGAAAAGAAACTGGCAAATTACATGCCCTCTCTGGGCCTCGGCTTTTCCGTCTGTAGAATGGAAGCCTGGCTGCCTGTGCTTTATAGGGCGGTGGCGGTGATTACAGGAAAGATGGTGGCTCGCTGTCTGATATATAGGAAGCCCTTCAATAATCCCCTTCTTGCCTATCCCACAGTTCCTAATATTACTAGATTCCAGAAAACAACAAATGGGTTTAACCTGAACCCTGAATACCTTGGTCCTGGGATAACCATCCTGGACACTTCACTGGGTTGTGGTGATTTAGAAATAGGTTTTCTCTGTCAGCTTTTCCTGCCCCATTTCCCTTCCTGTCTTCCCTGTTTTTGGACACTATCTTGTCTTTTTAGTACACAAGAGCTGGTCGAATACAAATCCCACCCCAGTCTAAGGAGAAGAGGCCGCACTTAAACCAGATACACATTCCTAGTCCAGAAGCCCCTTTCTAGAGTCATCACAGTTACAGTAATTGGTCAGGCAGCATGACTGACATTCATGAGCACCAGTCACTGATGGAGCTCTTTCCACCTCTACTCTGTCAATCTCTGGTGCCTAGCACCCCCAACAAGTCAGAGGGGTCTGCAGAAAGTCACCAGCCTGCCTCAAAACACACCAGCAACCACAGTCCCCAGGTCAGAAGCAGGTAACTGTCTACTGCCCCACGAGACTGTCAGCTCTAAGAGATGAAGATCAGGTCTTCCTTTTTCAGCAACGTGCCTTGGTGCCTGGCACACCGCAGGAGATAAAAGCTGGGGAACGAATGAATGCCTGATCTCCAGCTCCTGACTACGTGCTCGTTTGGTTTGGTTTTCTCCACTCTGATAAGGCCCAGACTTTGAACACCCCACCATGGTCAGCAGGAAGATCCTGGTACCTGACAGAAGAGAGATAGGGTAGGAAGCTGGAAGTCTCTGATTTTCTCTGCCCTCCATACCCACCCCCATCTTATAGCTTCTGTGGGGTCATCTCACCATGATGAGGATATTGGGAGAAGAGACTCCTTTCTAGAAGTGATTCTACGGTGGGGAGGCCTAGATAGAGTAAGTTAACAGATGTCCGGGGTCGAGGCGGGCCATGAAGATTTTCTGCCTTTAAATATGTCTGCCAGTGACAGGCCTAAGACACCCCTGCTGAGTTCCAGTTTTTGTCCATGGGAAGCTATAACTTCAATCCCCAGGAAGCAATATTGTCATGCACTCTAGCTCCCCAACTCTGGCTTGTCCCTTAGACTGCAATATAGACGTCTCCATGTCCACTCTGTACTGGTCTCTGGCTCAGAGTTCCTGTCCAGCCTGGCTCTGACTCTATCCAGGGTCTCCGACACTGAGACCACTTATAGAACAGAGTTCCTCTTCTCCTTGGATGGCCCCATGGAGGCTGAGAGATGGGGGTATGGCGAGC
>NW_011888870.1:5926599-5930606 GCF_000151845.1 Pteropus vampyrus | reverse complement strand
GGGAGGGGGAAGACATCCCTAACCCCTACCATGAAATTCCACAACGCTAATCATATTCCTTCTGTTACCAGCACCATCCTGCAAAACACGGCAGCACCAGCGGTCCCATTGGCTGATGCAAATTAAAGGAGAGAGGGAAGCTGGGGATTGGACCATCTTCCTCTTTTGCCTACACCCCTCTCTTTTATTAGGGGAGAGCGCACGCACGCAAGCGTATCCCTTTTGCTGCCATAGCACAGAAGTGGCTTAGCAAAGCTCAAGACTATTTCTCAGCTGCTCTTTCTCCGGAAATTTAATCTGCAAAACATTTGGCCTCGCAAAACCCATTCCAAAGGTGTCCAGGAGCCCACAAGCCCTGTGATCATCATTACAAACTCAGGGACGTTTGCGGCCAGTGACCCATTTGGCTGCTAGGGAGAGCTGGCTGAAGGCTTGCCAACATGGTCAAATTCCCCTCGCTTGCTCCCTCTAAAGTGAAACTAACTTTTTCTGGGAGCCCCAGAGGTTAGAGGGGATCTTAGGAGCTCCAGAACTATGTAGATGAAAGGACTGCTTCTTGTCCAGCTTGGTAAAACCTCGATGGTCAGGGGAATGGGGAAGCCTAGTATTGGGAAAGCAACTGTGGCCACTGTCTTCACTACAACTCACACCTCCATTCTACAGGTGAGGAGAGCTGATGCTCAGAGAGGGTAAAGTGGCTTGCCTGAGGTCACCTGGTCAGTGGGTGGCTGAGCCTGGAAACTAGATTGACTGAGATCCTCTTAAAATCCTGTCATTCCTTTCACACCACCACTCTGCCCATTGAGATGACATCCTGAGCCCTGTGCCAACTGGCAGTCCCTTGACCCAAAGCCTCAAGCAAGAAGTAGGTGGCTGGAACTGGCAGAAAGCCCCCCAGGGCACAGGGAGGTCACTTGGCCAGGCCTGGGAGAAGCCTGTAGCCAACATTACAGGTGCTGGTACAAAGCTGGAAACCCCAGGCCTTGCTGTGGGTGCAATCTGATTACAGCAGCTCGAAATCCTGCCACGATCAAATGATGCAGGGCATGATGAGGAGAAAAGGCTGGGGCCTCGAGAGGGTGCCTATTATAAGTACGGATAACGAGCAAGAAAGACAGCGTGTCCAGAAACACTGGGACTAGAGGCCTGGCCAACCGCAACAGTGACCTCACCAGTTTCCTAGGGGAAGAGAGGAACAAGCCTCTGGTCTGGGGGTGATCTACAGACAGCTGGTGGGGCAGCCCCACCTTGGCCCTGAGAAGTGGTGTCGCTAAATGGAGGAGTCTGCTTTCCCAGGTTGGGGCATCTGAAGATGACCTTGCTGGAGGAGGAGGGTAGTCACTATGTTTGAAAAAAGGAGTCTGAATGATATGCAGGAAGCACCTCCAGGTCTGAGGACTGCCTCAGCTCTGCCTGTCTCCAGGCTCTAGCATTTGCACCAGACTGAGAGGCTCACAGTTGGGGAGCTGAAGAGTTTGCTCATCTGTTTGCCTCCCCTGGGCAGGGGCTGGGCCTTAACCAGTCAGGAGTAAGTTGAGGTTCACCCAGCCCTGAGCAGGCAATGAGGCTTCAATGGTGCTGGGAGATGCTGGCAGCCCTCAGAAACAGCTAGCCAAAGGTCCACAGCCGGGCGGCAGCCCTGTCATGAACTCGCCATATGACGGGGCAAATGGCTTCACTTTTCCAGGCTCCGTTTCTCCTCTGACGAAGCAGAGGTTCGGGTGGATGGTCAGAAATGTTTCCCTCAGCTTGGTGGGGAAGGACAGGGAAAAACTCTCCTTCACTTGGCATCCGAGGCCCTTCAAGGTCCTGGACATGTCCTGTTTATTGCTGGGTGAATGTCTTCTCTCAGGTAGCCCCAGGTACTGTTGCCGGATCATATCTGTCCACACCACCCTCCACACCTGCCTGTGTCATTCCGGTTTGCTCAGCTTGGAACACCTTCTTCAGCTCCTTCCTTGTTCAAGGCCCACCTTTTCCGGAAGACTTCCCTGACCACCCATCCCTGCAACATTGTGCTTTCTGCCTTGCACGTGGTAGGTGCACTTTGAAAATGATCAACTCACTGCGTCTGGGCCTTTACCATGCAGGTGAGAGAGAGCTCTGGAATGCTGCCACTTCCAGTGATGGAAAGACAGGGACTGCTGTGTCTTGTCAACTGTTGTGCCTCAGTGCTGGGCACACCACAGGGGACACAGTAGGTGCTTCGTGTTCGTCGACTGAATGAGCAAACTACATCCTATGGAAGTGGTCCTTGTGTGCAGGATCTCACTCTGACAGGGCTGGGACTGCTGAAAGGCTTGGTGGAGTGGGGCGGGGCCAAGACAGGTCTGTTTATCTGGACAAAAGGGAAGGCAGAGTGGGCTGGGGCCCTGACAGCACCACCCAGACTAGCACAGCCTAGACTCTGCCTTCACACTCTCAGCCCTGCCCACCAGGGTCCTGCTGAGCACATTTCCAGGGAGGCCACAAGTGGCCCCGACCCATCCATCCGTTCACTTATCCAATCCAGCCCTGGTCCACGGACCTGGCTGAGCCAAACGCTGGAACACCCACACAACTCTTTTGCAGGAAACTGAGTCAGCGCTCTCCCCTTCCTTTTAATATTCCCTCTGACCAGCCCCTCGGCCCTTCTCCTACACCAGCCAGGGCTTCAGCAGGACTGACCTTTTCTCTTCTGGTCTCTGTGGCCTGGGGAACCCGCGCAGCTGAGTACTCTGAGGTCTGGCTTTCCAAAGAAGTAAAATCCACAAGGAAAAGAAACACAAACATCCAGATTTCCAAACACTGGATAAATAGGATGTGATGGAAGTCCACATGCCACCTCCCAGCTATGCAACCTTGGGGCAAGTCACTTAACGACTCTGGGTTTCATTTTCCACCTTGGAAAGAAGGAATGCCAACATCTGCCCTTCCTCTTACCAACATGTTTTATAAACGGCAAGGTTTTATATCTTGTAAAACAAAACATTCTGATTCAGAAAGAGGTCACTTTGAAAAATGTCTCAAATCCCTTACTAGTTGGCTTGAGCAGGCACTCCCCAGGTGGCCTTGACCACTCTGATGACCTGCTAGCAGGAGTCTAAGAGAAGACATGCAGGCTTCAGGCCACTGTGCTTAGGACATTTCTTAAAGCACAAAGTTCCAGGACAGTGACCTAAGGGCGGCCTGTGACAATGCCGATGGGCAAGATACAACGGCAGAGCGGGATCTGCCTGCTATCCTAGCACGCCAGTCTCAAACCCACTTGTGATTTGCTCACTTTATGGCCAGTCCTTGGCAGACTCTTTCCCTGAGTTTGGCTCTCTCTCACCTCCTGTGGTGCCTGGGCCACTTCCCCACAATCCAGTCCAATAAAAGCTTAGAGGAGGCAAATGTATTTTTGTATGAGATTGAGAAGTGCCTGACCAAGAAGGGAAAGGTAGAGCTAGGACTGAGGCAATTAAATAAAACAAACGAAAAACCCCATACAGCGTACTTCGAACATACACAGCCCTGAACTGGAGGTTTACACGAGCCAGAAGCTTCTCTCCACTTGCTGGGATTCGATAGTCCAGCTCCCAGGATGGGGAGCCCCAGTGAACACTGGCTCCCACCAGGCTTCATGGTAACTGGGTTAACTGGGTCATCCTGACCGTTGCCCTGCAATGAGGCCAGGGACTCCAGGAAACCCAGAGGATGAGGTTATGGAATCTGAAAAGATGCTGATAGAGACGAGGGCGGTTACCCTGGGTAACCCCACTACCACCAGGGTGATTACCGAAAACCGAACTGCTGAGGGGTGAATACCACGCGGCCGCGGGAGAATCTGGGGACAGAACAAGGGGCAATTTCTCAACCCAAATTCCCTAAGGTCCTAACAAATTATACTCCCCAGAAAGTGCCAACTCCAGAGTGGAAATCTGTTATATAAGAGTGGGGAGAACCTTATATGGGGAGATCTTTGCCCTCCACTTCAGGCATAAAGTGAGACCTGCCACTTCTACTGGGGACAAAGGCTACGTATG
>NW_011888870.1:5907246-5924634 GCF_000151845.1 Pteropus vampyrus | reverse complement strand
ACTCCCGGCTTGTCTTACCTAATTCACAAACCACCAGGACTAAGAGAATACTCAGAAACCACTGAGAGCAATCCATTCTCTGGCCAGGTAGGAAAATTGAGGCCATAAGAGGGAAACTGGCTTGCTGTGGGCCCCAAGGTCAATCTGTGGCAGAGCTGCCCTAGTCCAGCAGTCTGACTAGTGACTATCATTTACTGAGCCCTTACACTGTGCCAGGCCCTGCACTAAGCACTGAGTTCCTTTTGAATCAGTATATACCAACCCTATGATTGTGGGTACAATATTCCCATTTTACAGGTAAAGAAGCTGATGCTTAGAGCACACAAGTGACTTTCCCCGGGTCACCACAAGTACCAAATCAGGATTAAAACCAGGCTTATCTAAGTTGGATCCCATATTTTTAATTGCTAGGCTATCCTGCAATCTCATTCTACAATGTCTATCCTGGGTGAATAAAGTTGGGCTGAGGGTCCCAAGGCTGAATTCGAATTCCCATTTCTGCTCCTGGATTTATACTCTATGGCCCTTTCCACCTAGCCAGTTCCATGAAGTAGATAACAACTAAACACCAGAAACAGTCTTGGGCCAGCATGGACTTTGGAATTGCTCATTAGGCTGATATAGCAGACACAGGTACAAGCTGCACTTAGAGAAATGCTGTCAGAGACCAATGCCTTCTGATGACTGGACAGGCTCTCACTGGGGCCAGTCACCACATCCAAATGGGGGCTCGCTCACTGGGACCAAACTTTTGAAAGGCTGTTGCAGAGTTAAAAGCGTTAGTTCACTTACCTGCAATGCAGATTGCAATAAACCTGCCTTTCTAGAAACAGCATATCCTATCTTTGGGACATCTCTTTTTGGAGGTAGCTTGACAGTCTGAATTAGTAAACAGGTAATTCCTTAGTAAGCTTATAAACTAAGCAAAAGACATAGAAGATATACAGAAGTCTACTTAAGACAATGGAAAGTGTACAAAACTGTCTCAGCCTCACATTACAGACCACCTCTTAAGTACCCAGAATGCTCACATCAATTACAGTCTAAGTGCCATAAAGGTAGGAACCTTGTGGTTCTGTACCCAATCAGCACAGTGCCTGGGACAAAGGTGGCATTTTAGAATTGTGAAATAAATGAATGAATACTTTCTATAGTATATTTCTCCCTTATAAAAAGTCCATGAAGAAACATCTAAGTAACAAAATAGATATATCCCCAATGTAAAGAAGATTCCGACTCACAAAATATGTTGCTGAAGAACACATTATCTGTGACAACACAAAATCATCATGAAGCACAACTCTGAGAGGAAACCATATTAGTTTCTTACTGATAAAGATATGTATCAAGTAATAAATGGTTACATTTCATTAAAAAAAGAAAACCATGTAGTTCATATCACTGCCCCCTTTTACTTATGAGGAAACAAAAATTAAGTGATTCCTACTTAAAGCACACAGGGTAGCATCAGACTCAAACCCAATATTCAGATGCCTGATTCTTGGCTCTCTTCACTATGCACATGCTACAAAACAAGTAAAATGGTTGCAACCAACAGGTTTTTAGTTTCCTTACCTCTTCTACATCTCCTTTCTTTAAAACCTGACTTCCAACAGCCACTGCTGAAGAAGTTGGCTAGGTAGCCATGTTTAAACTGTACCACACTTCTCTTGGACACAGCTGATTGGCCTAGGGCTGGACACCTGATCTAAGGTCTGTTGAACCACTGGCTAACCAGGAACCAATCAGATTTAAACACCAAATTTTGAACTCAGAGAACCAGAGGCCATCGTCAGTTGGTGGTAGTGATCTCCACGGAAAAGTCATGTAGGGTGTGGTCCTGACAAATCAACAGCAGATGAATAGGCTGCTATTATGAGTGAACAGGAAGACACGGAAGGCTAGCCTCTAGTTAGGACAAGATCCCAGCTCGGCTTTAAATCCACATAGTACCCAAGAGAGAGACCCAAGAAAAGAGTCTCTCTTGGGCTTGTGTCGACTTTCTCGTTTCCAGTTCCCAGTTCCTGTGAGGTGGGGATGTATTTCTCACCCTGGGGTTTGGTGAAATTTTTCAATATCCTTTTAATAATCTTCAGTAATCCTTTCAATAATGAGCAAGCCTGAGTGGCTGTGTCTAAGGTTTAGTTTTCTCATCTGTACAATTTTTCATCTGCATGGACCAGCAGAGCTCAAAATTCCTTGACAGCACAATTCTTCGATCTTAGATTCTCTAGCTATGCACCTCCAAGGAAGTAGAAAAGCTCCTAGTATTATCACACTGGTGTCAGGAAAGAAGCAAAGACTCAGAGAAGGAAAGCTGAGGCAGGAAATGAGCATGTCCTCATGTCACCCCCTGGCCCCCAGTCCTGAGAAGAAGGAAACAATCCCAGAAAGTTGGAAACAGCTTTGCTCAATACAGAAATCAGAGCAACTGAGATCCTGCCATTGCCGCTTTGCCAGGAGTTAGACCAGATCATGCCTGCTGGAAGGTGAAGCCAATGTCGTCTTTGAGGCATAAAAATGTCCTACAAAGGAAGCTTCTCAGGCATTGTTGTTTATGTCAAGGGTGGAGGAGCTTCCAAGGACAAGACAACAATGGTGGCTGCATGCCCTGCTGGTTGGCAAAGTTAACAAAGCTGTTGACTCTGCTAGATTTGTCCTTGATGATCAATGGAGAAAATGAATCCTTTCCTGGCTGGGTCCCAGGCCCATTCGCTTGATCAAAAATGCTTTTCCTGAAGCCACTCAGGTCTTACTTTGGGAGTCTGACATCTGTCCACCTACATTCCCTGGAATAGGCTTGTCCTCAGTGCTGAGTACAAATCATCCTCCTCAGATATCCTTGGCTGTTGCTTGTCCCCAAGTTCAAAGGAACAATTAACAACATGAATTCTCATGACCTATGAGCACCATGCTGGAAGGAAGGACACAGATGCATCCTTCTGCAATGATGTTCCAGGGAGCCTTGTGGTCATCTCATCCAGCCTGTGTCTCTCCCTGACCTGCAGCCTCAGCAGTTTAGGGATGACCCCACCCAGGACCAGCCCACTCTCAGCCTTCCCCATTTCCTCTGTAAAGGGGAGAGATCTCCGCTGTTGGACTCTAAGGAAATGATTTAACCCCTTAGCTTGTTACTTTAGCTACAAAATGGTTAGTGTCTTCTATTGCATGGAGTCTTCCATGATTGCAGTAAAACAATGCACGTGAAGTACATGGCCCGATACCTGGTGTTTACCGTTTACTGACTCTCAATTGTCTTCCAGACATCTCTTTCTTTAGACTGTGAGATTATAGAGCGCTGGCACAACCACACCTCCAAATCGCTTGATGGCTATGGTGCCAGCCAAAGGGCTCTGATGAGCAGACAGAGCCAGAGGTGGCTGGATCCCTCTATGGACACTCTACTCAAGGGACTTCCAGCCAGCGAGAAGGGGACACAGGCAGAGTCCTGGCTCCCAGTGGGCAAGGCGAAGCCCCGGGGCAGGGGGTTGGCACAAACTGGGACTGCTGCCCTGACAATTTGAGTAGAAATGGCTCAACACACCCACCATGTTCAAAGGTCAAAGGCATCACAATTGAGTCTTTGTTCTAGAGTTCAAAAGCCTCACCAGTCCTTCTAAGGCCAGCTTGCAGGATGCACAACACACCTCTCCTCCCCCACCATCAGACATCCAGCTTCCTAGAACTGGGAAACCACCCACCCAAGCATCTGCAGTTTGGCCTTCATCCTTTCTCCCCTCTGCCCATTTAGTTTCTCTGGTTAAGCTGGTCGTACACTCCTAGCCTCCTAGATTCTGCTGGCAACAAATAGTGTGGCTTTGCACAGTGAACACAGCAGTGCAAGGTCCCTGTATAAACATCTGCTGCTGTGCAGCTGTCTCCACCAAGAGTAAAGGTACAAAACTCTCAGAGAAGCGGAAAAGCCCAGACCAGGGAGGCTCTCCCCACATGACACCCAGGGACCTATGGAATCTCCCAGCCACGGAGTTCGGACCTGGGAGAGGACTCAGGGAGGTCGTCTGTTCCAGGCCCTGCTTCCAAGTGGCCACCAGATTATCTTTATTTTACAGAAAGGATAACTGAGGCCAAGAGGGATTAAGGGACTTGAAGCCACCCAGCCAGCAGGTGGTAGGCAAAATCCTGCTTCCGGGGATAGCGGCTCCCTCAGAGAGTCTGTGTGCCAGAGTAGGCTGCTCTGGGGAGTCAGGCTGCCTAAGCCCCGTCAAATAGCCATTAAGGACTCCTCAGAAGAGGAGGTGCCTCTACACCTTTTCCAGGCCTAACACAGAACCCTCATTTTATCAAGGTTCCTCCTCCTCCACTCCTAGGCAGGACTCCACGTGTCCCCAGGGTCCTGGATATGGGATGGGAAGGCAGAGGACACACATGTCCTTGGGAATCAGGGAGTCATACATAGTAGGCTGACTGTTTGTGTGAAGTCTCTTCCTGAGACATCCTGGCCAGGGGCTGGTACTCACTCTTACTGCTACTCCAGGGTTACAATGCTGTGCTGGTGACATAGGCAGTGAGGTGGCAGGAGGGTCCCTAAGCCAGTACTCTACTTCTGAGCAGACCTGACCTTATACGCAGAAGCAGGCCTGCCTTCCTTTGGAGTGAGCTCCAAAACAAACATCTTCTTCAGCTGGTGTCTCCAGTTCTACCACTGGAGATCCCCTCCTTTGAGTGCTTAGGGTTTCCAGGGTCAGGCTCCTGTGACAATGCAGCTTCCCTGGGGGGCAGGGAGGTAGGGCTGGCATTGGGACAAAGGCTGGAAGGAGACCCATGTGGGCACCTGGGGTGAAGGGCCCAGGCCTTATGCTAGGGACATGGCTCTGCTGGGGTGACTACTGCTGCCATCTACCTTGATGGTTACTCCACTCAAAGGCAAAGCCTGACCTCTCTGAGAAGGGAAAGACTCCAGACCCAGGAGGGCCATGAGTCAGGCCTATGTTGGCATCACAGCCTAGGGTCACCTCCTCCAGGAGGCCTGCTGGGATTTCTTTAGCATTCCTACAGCTGCTTGCTGCCTGCGGGCACCCAGGAACATCCTTGTTCTGTTCTGCTTTTGACCTCAGATGACCCACTTTCCTTCAAATGATCTGTGTATTAGTTAGTTACTCTATCTACAGAATGGGCATAATCATCCTTTGGTATGCCTTCCTTTCCGGGCTTGAAATATTGGAAGGGAAATGAATGGGACAGGAAAAGGAGAACAGGCCCCTCCCCTCTGGGAGTGTCCCCCAAACGCAGTCCAGAGAGGCTCCTGTGCATAGGCCTTCCCTCAAAACTGAAACCAAAACACAACACCCTCTATTCAAAACCAACTCAAGCCCAGCAGGCCCTGGGCAAACTGCTGATCCATGTCCTGGGCCAGAGGCCTGAACCTTGGACTGCCCTCCTCTTTCCACCTGCAAAGACTCCTGCTGCCAAGGGCACCGAGGCACTCGGGCTCACTTGGCGAGAACCCTGGAACCAGCAGCCCCATGGACGGCCCCAGACAAGACAAAACCTCAGCTCCCACTGAGAGGGCGGCTGCTACAGGACCCTCCCTGGCCCTAGGACCTGGCTTCCTCCCCCTGTCTGGCCCTCTTCCCAGGTCCTGGCAGTCTTCAGCTCGGCAGGGGGCATTCAGTTCACTGCCTAGATACTAGTCAACCCGCACAGGCCTGGCCTTTCCTCAGACAACCTGCCAGGGGCCTGAGGACCCTGGACCCCACGGCGATGTCATGGCCTGCCTTCCCCACCAGCTACCCGGGTTCTCCCACCCCTGCCTGGATCCTGGCTCGGAACACGGACCAACAGAGGAAGCTGCTGTAGGGTGCCCCTGAGCTGGGAGTCACCTTCCGCCTGGGCCTCAGAGGGCATGAGGACCCTGAGCATGGGCTGCACAGTTATACCCACGCTGCCACCCTGGCCTTGCATTAACACAAGCTGGTTAATCACCCCGAGCGGTGGAGACATTCTTCCACCACCAGGCAAACTGCTGGCCTGCAGCCCAAACCAACAGGGGAAACTTCAGCCTCCTCAGCCTTCTCCCCGCCAGATGGAAATAACGTATAGCTGCAGAGGTGGGGGAGGAGGAAGGGAACAAAAACCAGCCGTCCAGTCCAAGGAGCCAGGCTGGAACCCGGAGTGGCTGGCCGGGGCACTCACCGCTTTCGTTCTTCTCGATGACATCCACCACCTCCCCGGCCTGGAGGCTCAGCTCCGAGTTCTCCTGCTTCTTATAGTTGGACACCACCACATACTGTTCCAGGATCATGGGCTCGGCGCTGGTGTCGGCACCTGGCGAAGGCAGAAAGCACGCGGTGAGCCAGCGGCCAGCCATGGCCCCGCGGCCGGGGCGCCCCCTGTCCATCGGCCTCGGGGGAGGCTGCTCTGTCGCCAGCGCCGCTCCAAGGGGCTGCCTGCAGCCAGGGTTCGCAGCTCGCTAGGCCCCAAGGACAGGCCATATAGCAAGGCCCCCACCGGCCCGCTGCACCGCGGGGGCCGGGGGACATGGGGAGCCAGGGGACAGAGGGCGGGGGGTGGAGGGAGGAGAAGGACAGACAGAGACAGAGATGGAGGCCAAGCCAACTCAGAGGAAAAGCCTGTTGCTGTGATGAGTTAGTCACAGCTCAGCACGAGGGAGGCAAAGGAGAGGCCTGGGGCGGACGTGGTCTCTTCAGACCCTTCAGCGGCAGGGGCGTGAGGGGAGGGCCGCAGGCGGGCGGGTGGGCGGCCCATGAGGGCTGAGGCCAGAGTGGAGGAGAGAGAGAGAAAAGCAAGGCAAGGGGGAGGGCCCCTGCCTCTCCCCCAACCTCTGTAAACCCAGAGAGAGAGAGGGAGTCAGCAGTCCTCCCCTCGGGAGGGAGAGGAGAGAGCCAGAGAGAAGGTCTCCACAGCCCGGGCCCAGGCGAGAAGTCAAGAGGGTTTGAGGCCGCCAATCACTGGGGTTTACTCGCAACCCTTAAATAGAAACACATGAGACCCATCGAATGAGGAGCCGGGGGTGGAGGCAGGGGAAGGGGAGGAGGGCCGAGACTGTTTACTTGAAACCCAAGAAGAAAGTCCCAGCGCCAGCGGCAGGCCAGCCCAGCCCACCCCCCGCCAACTTTTCCTCAAGTTCGGCTCAGTGCCTGCCCCTTGAGCTCACCAGGGTGCTGCCACGGAGCCCAAGGGCCAGGCGCACACCGCCAGCCTCAGGCTGACTGTAGCATCATCGCCATGGCCTGGCCTGGCTGCTGCCCACTGGCCACACGGAGACTGACTCAGTCTCCCTTTGCTTTTAAGTGCTGTGGTGTGTGGTCGGGCTCCCAGGAGCCTCCAGCCTCCCTCTCCTGGTAACTTCACGGAGCTTCAGGGGTCCAAAAGTGGGATGCGCAGGAGGGCAGGCTCCCAGGAGCAAGCGACTTCTCTGCCCTCCTCAGCCGCTGAACTAGTGCAACGTTCGTTAAGCAAGCGCTAGGCTGGAAATCTGGGTGGACAGGCTGGATGCCCATCTCAGTGTGCTGGCTGTGTGGCCTTTACATACTGCTTAAACCTGTCTGCGTTTCACCACTGACAATCACCAGCACTAGGGTGGAGGTGGGAACAGAACACCCAAGATAATACATGCCCTGCTAGGAGCTGAAAGGATCCACACACCAGAGACCCGCTGGTCACCTCCTATCGGAGGCCTTCTCGCCTTGCCCCCAGCCCAAAGGGAATTTCCAGTACACTGATTAAACTATGCGTCTACCACTCTACACATCTGCCAACCTCCTGGAAGGCTGGGGGCTTCGCACCACTTGTCTGGCTATAGATATGGCTGAGACAGGGTCCCCAGGTGCCACACGGCCCCCCTGATGCTTTAGCCTGCAGCTACTTTCCCTATATGTCCGAGTCTAACTTGGCAAATGTTCTGTGACAGGCACGCACCCTGTCTCATTTTAGCCTCACAACAACCTTCTTACCTTCCCATTTTACAAAAGGCAATGCAGAGGCCCAGAGCGGGCAAGAAGCTTGTCCAAGCTCACACAGCTGCCATGGAGAGAACCAAAATCACTCACTGTTTTAGGTTCAAGCCCATCTCTTTCCATCACAGAACTGCCTCTGATTTCTGGTTCTAGACATCCCGTTCTTCTAGCACGATGATCCTCAACTTGGTCCCACTAATAGCCTGGGGAACTGTTAAAGAATACTGATGCCTGGGGTAATTTTTAGACACCCTCCTCTCACACGGTTCCCATGTACAGGCAGGGGTGAGAAGCGCTGCTTAGATCTGTAGGTCTTTCCACGGCCAAGGATCTTACCTAGGGCAGGAGGCAGTGGAGGCCAAATAAACCCACGGCCCCTGGCAGTTTTCTCTCATGATGTATAAACCCTGCAGCCCCAGCTCAGCCCTTTGGAGACCCAGAAAGGGGTCTGTCCCAGCTGAGGCCTGCCACATGGGTATGCACATGCACAGTCCCAAGCAGCCCCTCCAAAGCCAGGATTGTATTTCAGGCAGAAATGTAACCAACAGCTGGGCAGCAGGGCCATCTCGGCTCAGCACTCGGACTCGGCCAGCTTCTGCTCCTGCCCCTGCCAGCAGGACAGAGGCAGCGCTAGGCAGTGCTGACAGGGACTACCTCCCACGGGGCCCCTGGGGCAGCCGTCAGTGCCTCTGTGGCCAAGGGCACTTCTTAAGTGCACCCAGTACAAAAAAAGGGCTCCCTTTCCAGTGTCTGGGAAAGGAAAACTCAAGATACAAACGGGAGCTCCCCAGCAGCAGGTTAGGGAGCTTCCGAATCCTGACAGTGCCCAGATGACACTGACAATTAGCCGGGAGCCCTGTTGGTGCTCACTCGTGGGCAGCACCATGCCAAGTGCCGACCTCATGCCAACCTCATGGTCTCGCCATCTTGTTTGACCCTCACGACCACCCTATGCGGTAAGTCCTGTCACAGCTCCATTTTACTTGCAGGCAGACCAAAGATCATGAGTAAGCAATTCTCCTAAGGTCACAAGGCTGGGATTGAACCCAAGCTCACCTGACACTGGTGCTTGTGCTCTGAACTTATGCACTGTACCTGACCTGTGAGAGCCACTGGTACCCTGGTTTCTAAAGAGGGGCCCCGCCTCATCCTGTCCCTAGACACCTGGCACGCGGTTGCTGCTTCATAAAGACTGGACAGTGGCTTCTTTGTTGATTCTTGGTACATCTATTGACCAGATCACAATGCCCATTCGGTGGTTGGCACTCAGTAAACGTTTGTGAAATGAACGGAAAGGCAGACAGGTAAACAGAGTGACTTAATGATTTGTTTTGAGCCCATATGGATAAACCAGACAGGGCCTCACCTCTGAAATATGGGAAAACTAGACAACTAAACTGTGGAAGGGAGAAAGGGGAGACGGGGAAACAGAGGCACGGTGGAGCAAGGCGCAATGGGCCTGTGACCAGAGGCTGCCAGGGAGGACAAGACGGGGTGCTGGGGAATGGAGAGACATCGGCTCATTTTAACCTCAGCCAAGGAAATCTGAGGCAAGATTTCAAAGAGGGGAAAAATCCACATGCTCCTCCCCCAAGCCCCTTGGAAAACTGGCTTGAGCTTTCTGAAGACTGACACTCTGGGGCACAGGTAGAAAAGTGAAGGAAATGTTCTCAAGGTATTCCAAAGCACAGAAGACAGTTGGTGGCACTTACTGGAGGCTACGCCAAAGGCCAGGAGACAGACAAACACACAGACAGACACTCTATCCTCCTGGCTGCCCTTCCCTCCCCCAGCATATGCAGGCTCCCAGCTCGCTTGCTGCTGCCTCTCGCTTGGCATCGGCCTTTTAGGGTGTTGCCTGCCCAAGACTGCCCGGGCGGGCGTGAGCTGAGAGCAGGTGTCCAGATGAGAAACTACTCGGCAGGCGGGCGGTGGGTGATGTCATCCCACAGAGGCTGCTCTGGACCCCCTCCCAGCGAAGGCCTGGAAAATCGGGGGCTGAAGGAAGGAGGAGGGGCAGTAGAGGGAGACTCCTGTCTTTAGATGGGAAGGGTTTGGCAGTGGCATGGAGAATTGGACCCTTTTATGGAAGAGAGCCCCTCCCAGGTTGGAAGGGGGCTTGTAAGAGTCTCATCCAGTGAAGGGCCCTTGTGCCTTACTCAGAGCCCCTGGCTGGGTGTGCTAGGGCTTTGGCAGCTCCCTGGGGCCCTGCCCCACCCTTGTCTCACACCTGCACTCCTCCAACTACCACCTGGAAGGACCCCTGGCTCCTGCCAGATCATGGCTGCCAACTTAAACTTCTAAATGAGGCTTTTGCCAAGCCAGTCCCCTGCTTCATTCAACACCTTTAGTGGGTCCCGGTGGCCTATAGAATAAAGGCCGAATTCAATCTCTGAGTTCCCCAAGTTGTATGACACCCCACCCCCCCACCCCACCGCCCCGTTCCAGGCAACATTCATCATTCAACACATATGTCTCGCGCACCCCCTCTGTGTCAGCCACACTGTTCTATGCAGGTTCTTCCTTCCAAGCCTTTGCTTTAGCTGTTCCCCCTGCCCGGAGTGCCTTCCTTTCTACCAACCCCAGTTCTCCCCAGCCGTCTCTGCCCTCCATGAGTTGCCCGATCACTCCCGCTGGAGCACTTGCTCCTGTCCTGTCCTGTCCTGGAGTTTTTGTTGGGCACTGTTCCCCAACCAGACCATGTGCTTTAGACAACAGTTGCCTTGGCGAGAGTAGATGGCCCAGGACTGGTGCCATAGGACACGGCACTGGACGCAATAACTGGAAAAGCATAAAACTGGAGTCTGAGGATCGGAAGTCCAGTCCTGCGTTGTCCTTACCAGCTCTGTGACCCTTGGGAGGCCACTTAACCTCTTGGAGCTTTAGCTTCCCCATCTGTAAACAGGAACAGTAACAGTACTACCTCACGGAGTTGTTCCAAGCATGGTAAGGAGTGGGAGATTTGGGGAGGAACGGAAGGGGTTTGGGTTCCTCTGCAGCCTCAGAACCAGCAGGTAGCTCAGGGCAAGGGTCACGAGCGCCAGGAGAGGGGTGGCCAAGGCCATGTCCCTGCAGCATTTCCCTCTCAGATCCCCCTTCCTAATAGGCAGTGGGCACTTGCCAGCTGGAGAGCCAGATCAGAGTCCCCAGGGCCACTCTAGGGGCCATACTAGGCCAAGCATCCCAAAGACCCTCATCTACGAAGACCCGGGCATCAGCCCTTACCTCTGAGTCTCCTGCCTCATCTAACTCTCCTACATCCCACATGGGAAGCCAAGGCCCAGAGAGACCTGCAGACTCACCCAAAACAGCCCAAACCCCAAGTCCCGCCCACCACTGCCTCCCCTCAGCCTCTTCCTCCAAACAGTTAGGCACATCCTGAGAAGCCAAGTCTGTGGTGGCCCCTGCCCCAGGGTCCCCACACTCTCTATGACCGCCTCCCCACCCCCACAACCCTGAGCATCCCACTAAAGTTCCTCCAGTCCCTCACAACTGGTTCTTCCCAGGCTGGACTCAGTCTGCCGGCTTCTCCATAGGCCCTTGGGCGGCCAGGCTATACGTTTGGAGAATAAAATGTATTGTCGTGGGCCAAGTGGGCTCTGGCTCACTGGCTCATGAAGAGAGGAAAAAGGGACAGGAGCCCAATTATTAGCTCAGGCCCAGGCCCTTGTCACAGGCAACACCAGAAGGATGATTGCAAGGGGACTTGGGACAGGCAAGGGGTCCTCCTGTCTGCTGCCTTCTCCTCTGGCCCCCCATCTCAGGATGTCCACCTCCCACTCCCTGCCCACTCAGAGCTGAGCCTCAAGCTCTGACCCCTGGGGCTGGCCTCAAGCTCTGACCTCTGACCCTTCTGCCTTGTCCCCCAAGCCTGAACCTCTGCTCTCAGGTTTGGGTGGGGGAGGGGGGCAGGTCAGGTAGCACTCTCAGAAATGGAGGGGCTCCTATAAAAGCCTTCTGGAAATCCCATCCCTCTGCCTGCCACCTTCCCCCTTTAGCAACTGAGAGCCCTGCTGTCCAGGTTTTCTATAACGGCCCAGTAAGACCAAAGACTAAAGGCAGGCCCCTGACCCAGCTCTGTCCAGACAAAGGGCATAGGCCTAAGTCTCTGAAGGCCATCCTGGGCCAGGCAACCCAAAGCCTGGGAAGCCTCCTCAGTCCAGAGGCAGCGCCAAGCTCCGCATCCTTGGGCACAGGGGCCTGTGATTTCTGTCACAGTCACAGGACTTCCTGTCGCCTGCTGCAGCTCCCCATTGAGGATCACTGGAAACCAGGCTTCTGTTCTCTGCCTCAAGTTAACTGCCTCGAGTGAGATTAATAATCCTGGCTGGCATGGCCAATCGAGTTAATGTTGAAGTTGATGGTAGGGATACACTTTCTGTGTGCTAGGCTCCCTGTGAGGTAACATAGCATGCACGCATCCACGTCGGGTGGTTACAGAACCATGCCAAGGCAGCACAGCCAGGACAGGGCAGAGCTGGGATTCACACCCACATACTCTAGGTCCAGAGTACATTTGCTTACTGAGCTATGGCGTCATTACCTAGTAGAGGGCTTCCAGGCTGGACCTGAGACCTAAAAAGGGTCAAAAGGCAGGCAGAGAGTACAGCCAGTAGAGGGGCAAGAGAAGGCAGAGAAGATGCCTGACGTGCCGACAAAGGGCTGCTACGCATCTCAGGGAGGCATGCGGCAAGCAGCCGGCAGCACCGACTCCCACGCATAGATGCCTGGGACACACATGTTCACACACATGCACTCACATGCACACTGGGTAGTACCTGTCACGTCCTTTTTGGGAGACTCAGCCCAGCTGGAGAGCCACACTTCCGAGTCCCCGAGAGCAAGTAGCAGCAGGAAAGGAGAATCGGAGGAGAGAGAACCGTTAGGCAGGCAGGAGGTCCACGGGGCGAGTGGCCGCAGGCCCCGCTTCGGGCTGCTGGCGGAAGGCGGGGGAGGGGAGGGGAGTGATTTCCTGGCCCTGGGCTGTCTGCTGGGCGTGGGCCGGACTGATTACAGAGGCGCTGGGACACAGCCGGCTGGGACAAGGATAATGAGGTGTCTGCCGAAACGCAGGCATCCTCTGGAGCACAGAGAAGCCCACACAATCCTTGCCTGGAACGGGGCCCATGGATTATTACTGCCCTGGAGAAGGCAGCCTGGACCTTTCTCTCTAGCCATGTGGGTGGCTGGCCCATGGGTCTGGGTGTCTCCAAGGACTGAGCCTCACCAGGCCAGCAGGCTCAGCAGCCTGAACCTGGAACTTCATATGTCAGGGTTGGAGAACCCAAGGCCAGTCTTTGGGCTTGGAGCACCACATTGCTGGGCCCTGAGGTCTTGTCCAGTCCTCGTCCCCGCCCCACCCTCTGAGGAAGATAGGCCCTGGCAGAATGGAAGGAAGCCTCATATTAGAGAGTCTCACACCCCAACTCCAACCCAGAAGGGCAGGGACCTTTAGTGACCAGAAGAGATAAGGGCTCTATTCCAGGCTTAGAAGTCATGTCTGATCTGGGCCTCAGTTTCCTCATCTGTGAAATGAGGTTAAAAGTTGTTTGCCTGTCAAGAGGGAGAAGTGAAATTAAAACACCTAAAAGAACATACGCTTGTGAGACGTTTTAATGAGACAGAAAGCTCTTAGCTGAATCAATGGTGTGAACATTTCTGGAATATCAGAGGGTCAACATGTAATAAACAGACAGTCTACCCATAGTGCCTAGGGGCTCGCTGACTCCCCATTACAATTCCTTAAGGTAGGTATGCATTTTTCGCCCTGTTTTACAGGGAAGAAATCTGAATTCAGAGAGGGGAAGTAACCAGCCCAAGTTCCCACAAAGCACAGAGTGGCAAAGCCAGAAATGGAACCAGGTCTGGGAACAGCCCGGCTGGGGCTTTTCTACTAAATAGCTCATCACCTCCAAAGGAGCATACAGTGGGGCTGCAGTGGGGACAATGAGGAGGAAACTTGAGATACAGGTCTGAGAGGCAAACCCTTGTACTGCCCACCCAGGGCTGGCCAGGATTGCTGCCTGACCCAGGGACAGAGAGTAATCATTATTGTAACAGCAGCAAACATTTATACAGGATTTATGGTACGCCAAGCATTGTGCTGAACATGCGCATATCACATATTGATATTGTTGTTTTTCACAATGTACCTATGATAAGGTATTCCCTCCATTTTGCAGATGAGGAAAATGAACCAGAGAGGTTAAGTACTTGCCCGAGGTCACACAGCTAATACGGTCTCTGTGTCTTGTGGGGATGCAGACTTTAGGTAACCAGTTTGATGCCATTCACCATTTAAAGCACCTAATTCTCCCTCGCTCAGCAAGCCACCTTCCAATTTGCAGCCTGGCCCTTCCAGTTCTCACTGTAAACCAGCAGAGTGGGGCTCCAATGGAGAGACTTAGCGAGGCCTCTGGAGTCTGACTGTCTGGATTCAAATCCAGGCTCTGCCTCTTTGAGGAAGTTACTTGACCTCTTCAAATCTGTTTCCTCACTTGTAAAAATCCAGATGAAATGATACATTTACCTTCCAGGTTGCTGTGAGGATTAAATGAGGTAAATATGCAATAAGTACTCTGCACAGTGCCTAGTATACGGTCAGTGCTCAATGACTGTTAGCCGCCATCGGCGATATCGCTCATGAGTGTGGTTCAATCAGCTCTGAGGCACCAGAAAAATCACACTGCTGGATCTGCAAAGATGAAGACCAGACGGTGCTCACATTGGATGCACCAAGAAAATGCTGGCACCTATCAGAGATGCCTCCTCATAGAGACCCCCAGGCACAGGTCAGCTGGAATTGCGGGTAGAGGGCCTCCGGGGGACTGCATCCAGAGGCAAACATTCTGTGGCCAGAGCCTCTCACCAGGCATGGCAGCTAGAAGCCTCCTTGGACAGGAGGAGCTATGCTAACACCCTAGCAGGGCCAAAACAACATAGATGGAGTGAGGCCCTTTGAGGCTTTAAACTGGGTTGGGCTTTAAAGTGGGTCTGAGTTCAGAATGTGGGGCTTCATCGCCTGGTACCACACCGTGCTGGGGTTATAACTTCCTGCTGCTGTACCCCAGATATTGGCAAGTGGGCTGCCCCGCAGCAAGGCTGTGCCAGGCCTAACTCAGCCCCATCAGGCCCATCCAGCCCTGTACTGACCCAGCTAAGAGGTTAGCCACATCTCTCTCCATCTCTGTTGGCTTTGTTACCTTACACACCTTCCTTTTTGGTTTCCTTTGGGTTCTTCAGAAGGAAACCATTTGGAAAATACTAACCCCTTTTAGTGAGCTGAGGGAAATTATTTGGCTTAGGCCTGGAGAAACCTTCGCTCTGCTAGGACAGGAGTCGACAAATCTTTTCTGAAAAGGGCTAGACAGTCAATATTTAAGAGTTTGCGAGTCACATGATCTCTGTCAAGACTACTCAACCTTGCTAGTGGGCAGTGTGTCAATAAAACTTTATTTACAAAACCACCTGGTGGACTGGGGGGGGCCTGTGGGCAGTGGTTTGTCAACCCCTACGCTAGAAGATAAGGGCTGTCAGAGAGGAGGTACACCAAAAGCCTAGGAGAGAGAAGTTGGGACCCTCAGCTCACCCAGACTAAATGCTCACAAGGTCCTGGCTGCTAGAATGATTGTCTTCAAGAATCATCTCGAAGGGTCTGATACCCTTCCAGGCCCTTGGGGTTTTGGCATTTGGACAGGCAGGGGGAATGGACAGGAGAGGATTCCTCGGCCTCTGGAAACTGAGCCCCTACGAGGTGTAGCACAGCCTGAGCTCATGCCCGCCTCCTTCATCCCCCTGAAACAGGCCTTCCCCTCTCTCCAAAGGAAAATAGGAAACGTACCAGAAGTGAGCCTGTCTTTTTAAAAGAAAGTCTTTTTAAAACATGATTTATTTCCCAGTCCCCTGGATCCACAGAATGAATCCAGTTTTGAGGTTCCCGCCCCAATTTCCCCGCTTTGGAGTGCCTTCTCCCCAGCCCACCCAAGCAAGCCCTCTCGCAGGGTGGGAAGGACCCCCCTCGGCCTCGTTACAATGAACAGAGGGGAGCCCCTGGCTCACAAACCCCGGCCCTCTGGCCAGGAGGCAGACAAGGGTGCTGGCTCAGGGCTGGGAAAATGGAGAGACCGAGAGACGGGGTGAAGGAGCGAGAGGGAGGCGCCGCCAAATGAGCAGCTGTGACTGACGCAAACCAACTGCTTCCTGCCCTCCCTGCTGTCTCTGCCTCCCCTCTTCCGGTGACAGAACCAAGGGTCCTACAAAGCAGGGTCATGGGGCTTGGTGGAAAGCGAGAGGCTTCAGATTGGGAAGCCGCGTGACTGGTTTTGCTGAGAACGAGCTATGGGACCTGGGGCAATCTGGCCTCAGTGCTCACATCTATAAGAGCAAGCATTTGGGCCCGTGGATCTCCGAGGTACTTCTTTGATGTTCTAGACTCTTCCCGCAGAAACCTGCTCGTCTCCATTACACAAGTGCACCATAGCCGAAACAAACCTTTCCGGAGAAACAGACCGCCTTTCCAGAGCAAACCACATGAACACATGCTCAATATATGGAAACTCAAGTCAAAAAAGCAAATAATTCGGGAGGCACAGAGGGCAGAACACTGGAGTAAGAGTTTTTTTTAAAAATCTTGGTTCTTGTGCTTACTCAGCCTTTTAGCTCAGATTCTGGGCATGTAGCAAATCTCTAAGCCTCTTTTCCTTCTGTAAAATGGGGATAAAAATACCTATCTTGTCTTCTTTGTGGGGTATTTTAAGAGTGAAATGGCCTAATGCCTGTGAGAGGTTTTGAAGGGGGACACAGAAGGGGAGTGGATGAGAGGAACAGAGTGTTTCCCTGGGCGGTAGGAGGCCTGGAGACAGGGTCCCTTCCTTGGCCATCCCCCAGAAGTTATGTCCTGCAGCCACAGCCATTCCTCCTGGCTTGCAAGACCAGCAAGAATGTAGGCCCAGAGGAAAACAGGTGCCTACAGGTCCTGGCCAAATACAGTGACCTGAGGACAGATGCTGAACCTGATTCTTGTCAGGTCCAGGTGCTTATGAGAAATCGAAGAACAATACCACAGGTGCCCCCAACTTTAGGGAAGCTCCCCCTAAACACACACGCAGCCGAGCACCACATAAAAAACACCCGCATAGAACTAAGTTAGGAAGAGGACTCGCATCGGTTTGTAATAAGGTTTCTTTTAGCCTTGAGTTAACTCCAAAGCAGTGAGAACTGGGTTCAATTTACCCACATCCAGTCTCAAACCATGTTTCCAGGAATCTTTCCTTCCCTGATGCAAAGCAAGTTCCACCCATCCAAACTAATAAATCCGGAGTGGGCTGTGAGCCCAGGTGGGAGAGACGGGAGTGGAAGCAGCCAACAGCACACGCTCCTCGGAGAATGAGAGCAGAACAAGGGCTCCCGGGACCAGGGCAGGGTCACCCGCCTTATCGGCTTACACAGCCCC
>NW_011888870.1:5899925-5906918 GCF_000151845.1 Pteropus vampyrus | reverse complement strand
TGAGAAATCGAAGAACAATACCACAGGTGCCCCCAACTTTAGGGAAGCTCCCCCTAAACACACACGCAGCCGAGCACCACATAAAAAACACCCGCGTAGAACTAAGTTAGGAAGAGGACTCGCATTGGTTTGTAATAAGGTTTCTTTTAGCCTTGAGTTAACTCCAAAGCAGTGAGAATTGGGTTCAATTTACCCACATCCAGTCTCAAACCATGTTTCCAGGAATCTTTCCTTCCCTGATGCAAAGCAAGTTCCACCCATCCAAACTCATAAATCCGGAGTGGGCTGTGAGCCCAGGTGGGAGAGACGGGAGTGGAGGCGGCCAACAGCACACGCTCCTCGGAGAATGAGAGCAGAACAAGGGCTCCCGGGACCAGGGCAGGGTCACCCGCCTTATCGGCTTACACAGCCCCCGCCCTGGGCTCCAGGGAGGGGCGGAGGAGTGGGGACCCTGCCAGGGGCCCCGCATGCAATGAACGCCCCCCACCCGTCTTCTCCACGCCCTTCCATTCTTCGAGGACATCTCCGGCGGACCTGAGCTCGCCAGACAGACCTCTCCGACTCTGCGAATTCTATTGTTTCTACCTCCCTGCAGCCTCGAGCTGGCTTCTAACTATCTGCCGTATTCTAGTCTTCTGTCTCCTTTTGCCCAACTTAACTCTGCACAGGGCGAGATTTCTTAGGTTTCCTACAGACTCCACGTGTTTCCTTCCCTTTTCGACTAGGCCACCAGGAAACTCAGCCATCACTTTCAGGCCATCGACTACTTAGGGACTGACAGCTGCTAGCTCTGTTACATAACTTTAAAAAAAGGGGGGAGGGGGGATGAGTAGAGTACGTCCCTATTGCAGGCACAGTAGCTCAAATCTTTACAACAGCCCTTTACAGCTAACAGTCCTTCGCAAAGAAGCGATTCCTTTACAAAGAAGATGTATGCACTTCAGGGGGCTTGAAATAGGTCATCACGTTCAGAGCAGCAGAAACTGAGGTACGAAGTGATATGAATGCCATCTGGAAAAAGCATGGTATGGATTGAGATGGCTAAGACAGAAAGCAAGCGATAGTTTGAACGTGACTTCCAATCAGAAGTCACATAGGTGGACGTCTAGACGGGTACAGCTGTAAGCTGTGCACGCTGCTACTCACAGGGGGCACTACTATGCAGCTTGCTTCAGGGTGAGCAGCAGCCTCCAGCTTCTCATAAATACGTATGGCATGAAAAAACCATGACCTTTGACTGGAGGGGTAAGGGGTTAACGCTGCTCCAGCAGAAACTCCAAGTCCTGGCTTGCCTCGGACACTCACAGCCTCCAAGGCAGGACTTGCTCCAGATGGTGTGACCTGGGCAGTCGCACAGGGTCCCACCTTCACTTGGTTTAGTGCTCTCCTGTCCACCATCTGAACCCTAATAATTTATGAACAAGAGGCCCCATAACAAATGTACCTGGTCCTGCCCAAGGCCTGAGGATTCTGGGTCATAGAATTCTGAACTAAATAAATGGAAATACTCAAGAAGAAATTCAGGAGGGCTGAATTTCTGGGTATCTTCTTAAAGACAGATGACAAGTCCTAAGTCGGAAGACAGGCTGTCGTTTGTCTCTAGGTCCTCTCCTCTCCAACATCTCTGGCTTCTCGGTGGTACCCCAAAGGTTGGAAGGAGCATGTGGGGACTCAGGGCCAGAGTAGGGAAGAAATAAGCCTAAGATCACACAGCAAACGAGTGGCAAGGCTGGGGCTAGAACAATTAAACCAGTTCTCACTTTCTTAACACTCATGCTAGGTACCGTGTCAACCATTTTGAGCCCTATCTAATCCTTACAACAATCTGTATTTTACAGATGCAAAAAGCGAGGCTCAGAAAAGTTCAAGTTCTTCCCAAGGCCCTATACCAAGGAAGCGATGGGCCAGACTTGAGCCCAGGCAGGCTGGCCAGGAACTGGGAACAAAGGGGCCTAAACAGGGAACTACATCCTCCGGATCCTCCCTGGCCATTGGACAAGGGAGGCTCATTTATTTCTGCTGGGCTTCTCTTTGTAAATGCAGCCATATTCCTATTCATTTTCCTTTTAGTATGAAGGAACCTTCCTCCTTCTCCAGAAATTGCCTTTCCCAGAATCCAGAGTCTGCGTGGGGGGTAGCCCAGCCCCGGGTAGGAATGTACCACTGACCCTCTGCCACTCAGCTCTACAGTCAGAGAACAGTCAGTTCCCCCTACTCAGGTGGGGAATGGGGTGGGGTGGGGGCTGGGCCTGGAGCCATTCTACAGTCCCTTAGGGTACAAGGGCACCAGCCTAGGCCACAGCAGGAGCAGCAGAGACAGCCCAGACCACATGGATGTGGGCAGAGAGGCCATGGAAGCCCAGGGAGCACTGCCGCTGACCAGAGGGGACTACACTGGCGAGGTTGGGCAGTGGGGTGGTAGGTCCGCCATCCTCCCTTCCCCCTGCTGAGAAGACCCAGAGTTTCCTGGTTAAAGACAGGTGCTGCGGTTAGTCAGAGGCACCGTGGGCGGACGGAGGGGCGCTGGCTGGGGAAGCCGGCAGGATTCCGAGCCTCTGCTCCCAGCAGCTGCTGCCTGACCCCGCAGCAGCCCCTTGGGTTGCAGCCTCCCCCTCAGTTCTCAGGTTCTCCCCTCTCCCCGTGGCGGGGTGGTGGTGTTGCAGGGAAGAGACAAACTCAACTCTGTTCAGAGTTCCAGGATCCCGGCCACCTTTCTCCCTGGGGGTGGTCTGCCTTGGTGGTCCTTCCCCATTTACTGGGATATACCCCAGCCAAAGGCCGAGGCTGGGAGGACGAGGCAGCCGCAGAAACAGGGGCCAACAAAGCCAGATGGAGCAGGCAGCCACTGGGTCTCCAGCTCCCAGTCCTGCAGTCCGTCTCCCTCCCTGGCTGTCCCCACGAAAGCCATGAGTGAGTGACAGAGTCAACAGCGATGGACCCAGGACCAGGCATTGCTGTCCTAGGACCACAACAAGTCAAAAGTCTTGTGTTCTTCAGACTGGACTCAATGAATCAACTGCCAACTATTTAATGAGCATCGACCATGTGCATACCTGGGGACCCCTGGCTAGGCTGGGGGCCCCTGGCTATGACCAACTGACTCTCCACTGCCTATCTCCAAGCTTCGGAGACAGGACACAGATATCCGTGGTTACAGATACCTACCTGCCCAGGTGTTCCTACCTGTGTCAGGAGTAATGTAGGTTTGGGTTGGCATCATGGCTCCCTCACCAACCTGCTTGGCACTGCTGGAGCTGCCATTCAAGTGCACCCTCACTCCCCGAGGCTGCCCAAACCCAACCTGGAGGGTAGGCTGGGGCCAGACATAGCAGGCTTGGCCCCTACCAGGGGCAGGGGTGCGGGATGCAACAGGGCTGAGCCCTGAAGGCCTCAAATCTGTAATCGGACCCCCACCTTTGGGGCAAGGTTCCCAATGCTTCACTTGACATCTGGCTGGACACTGCCATCTACTGGAGCGGGATGGGGGTAGGAATAAGGGGACAGGGGCTAGGGGCGGAGTTCACTCTGGGACGGAGGTTGAGGATGACGTACTTGTCAAGGTTTGCCAGCCTCCCTCACCTTGCCCTCGGCGGGCTCTATATGGTTCACTGACTGTGTCAACTGGCTCCAGAAATTAGATTTGAAGCTCCTTCAAAGTCTGAACCTTGTCCGTATCCTCCAGCACCCCAAACACAGTAGGTGGTGCCCAATAAATCCTCAGTGGCTGATGGAAGGATGCACATTCATTTTGCTCAGTCCCAAGGGTTTCATGGAAGAAACAAGCCTGGCTTACCCCGCTGCCTTCGGGCATTCTTTGCACCCAGGGTCCTGTACTCTCTCTAGTCCAGGCTTTGCCTCTTAAGCCACATAAAGGCCTTCCCAGGCTGGGGAAGACCCTGAGCCTGGCAGAACATCCCTGGAAGACTGCTGGCTTCCAGCATCTGCTGTAAAGCCTGTCAAAGAGACTTAAAAGAAAATTTATCCATAACCAATATGGTCTATGGCAAGATGGATGTTGCAGGAAATGGGAGACCGAGCAAGAACAACTGTCTTATCTATAATGTCTCGTGGGAGCAGGGCTCAGCAGGGCTCGGGGCAGCCCCCATGGTATGTGCTGGGACCCCCGGGCCTCTCCTCACTCCCACCCCTCTCCTGCTCTGTGTGGGCCTGGACCAATCCCCTGAGCTCTCAGATGCCACGTAAACACAGCAGAGTGAGTGTGCATGCGTGCGCGCGCACACACACACACACACACACACACACACACACACACACACACACACACACACACACACCACTGCTTGGGAAATCCCCACATCTGGCTCTCATGTGACTGAGCTATGCCCAGAAGGCTGCAGCTGGGAGGGCCCAAAGGACAGGGGAGGGTCAAGAGTGTGTGAGCTCCCTGGAGAGCACAGTTAACCCTTTGGCACTACACCCCAGGGTCTCTGGCGAATGCAGAGCTTCCACCCCAGAGAAAAGCCGGAAAGGAGACCCAGGGCTCAGAGGGCCACATCGTGGCTCACTACACAGGTGGGAAGGTGGGACCACTTCTCTGCGCCCCACTGGTCTTCACCTGTGATGTGACAGGGCTGCTCTTTCTGTGTCAATTCTGGTCTATCATCAACCACCGGGGAGACCCACTGGCTGGAGATCCCGTCCCCACGGAGACCAGTCTGTTTCGTCACATAGTAAATGAGTATCTCCTAGTGCCAGGCACCTGGCCGGGGGGCCATGGTCCCGGAAAAGTTCAAAGTCAAGAGTCATGCCCTGTATCACAGCAAGGACCTGTGTCCCCCAGGAGACTGCTGAGAGCCATGATAACGAAAGGGTCTTGGGGCAAGTTACCCTCAGGCACATGCGTCATTCTAAAATTTGAACTTTTTAAGCTTCAACATCTTTAGTGAAGGAGTGGCCATCTGCAACAACATCTCTGAAATCGCACTACCCTGCAGGTACTCTGGGGATGCGGAGGACGTGACTCCGCCCCGTTTAGAAGACATGGCACACTCGGACGGCTAATGCTGAGGCTGACCAGCTGTCCTCCGAGCGGCTGCCCTCCCTCTTCCCCAGGCTGACTCATTTAAAAACCTCCGTGAACCAGGGGCGGAAGCCTCTCTCGGCACCCCCAGGCAGGGTCATGTGCCTCCTTCTCACTCTGCCCCGCTTCCATAATAGCACTTAGACATTGTACTGTAACTGCTGTTTCCCTTCCCAACCCGACTGAGAGTCCTGAGGACAAGGACCTTACTAGATCCATCTCAGTGTCCCTGGACTTCCACTGCAGGGCCTGGCACAGAGGAAGTGCTCAGATGTTCATTGGACCAATCTACACCACAGCCATGGTAGAGCAGTGAGGGCAGCTACAGGTCTAGCAGGAAGCATCTAACCTAGAAGGGAAGTCTAGTACCAGTGTCCATTCAGAAACTTGCTTTCTATCAATTCAGTCCTCAAGGGGCCTCTCTCTAGCTCCAGGAGCTGCTACCGGTGTCAGCTGAGCCGTGGGCTTAGAGCAGAGAGAACAACCGAGGTCACAGAAGAAGTTGGGGACAGGGCCCCCTTAATGAGAACTGACGGAGGTGCTCTTGGAGCCAGTAGGCTCCAGGGGGGAACAGTAGCACAGCAGGGGGCTGACAGACCAGAAGACAGATCCGGGACAAGAGGTGTTAAAATGTACATGTTTGCAAGGTTTCCTCGGGCGGGGTGGCGGGGGGGCATTGCCAATGTACAAAGAGAGTCTTGGTTTGGCCTCTTGTCACTAGCCTGTCATCAGAGCTTTACAAGGATCTCACCCTCCTGCCAGGAGCAGTTATGCACTCAACCCTGACCCAGATCCAACACTTGTGGAGCCTAGAGTGGTCCAGAGCCAAGCTGGAGAGACCTTGGATAATGGGGAAAGGCAGCCCCCAGAAACCCGCGGGGGCTTCTCCTATAATACGGCATCCATGAGCCAGGAGCAGCATTGCGGGAAGGGACACAAAGAGGTGTTGGCTCTTCCTCCTGGGCACAGGGAAATGAAGGGACTTTCTGGGACGGCCCGGTTTTCTTGGTACAAGACTCCAGGTCTAACATTAACAAAATACATCTTCGTTCCAGCTGCTGGGGTCACATGTGACAATGACAAGATCCAGGGGGGCAAAGCAGAAAGAGTCAGGAAAACCACTTTTTCCCTTGCAAACATCTAACTTTTACTGAAACTTTGGAAAATTTTTCTTTGCCTTCCCATTTCAAAACTGACCAATTATAAAAATGCCACGAGCCAACTAAGTTACACACGCCACGATTCTGTTTCCAAACCAAGTAACTTTAGATCAGAAAAAGGTGCTAAAAACAATAAGGGATGTGCGTTTCCCAAGCTCTTTGTTTTTCCATTGGCTTCGTCATTACTGGAAATGTTGCCTCTTTTGTCACATGTTTATAAACCAAAAAGCCGGAGTGAGAAACAAGTTAATGGCAGGCTGAGGGCCACAATGGGGAGCATTTCTGTGCTTCCACAGTGTGGATGCCCCCTCCCCCAGGAAGAAAACCTTATGCAAATAAAAGGTGGACGGAGTCTCGTCACTGCCTCCTGACGAGGCAAGAAGGGAGGCCAGTGGCTGGGCGGGCCCCTTAGACAGCCGTGGTCCAAGGCCCCAAAGGCTGGGCCAGTCCTCCCTGTCCTCCAAGTGGTCCCCCTTTCCCGCGCTGGCCCAGCTGAATGCATCTGTCTGTCCCTGGTCTCCGATCTTTCTGCCACCTCACTGCCTGTCTACCCTGAACACTGCCATCAATCCACATGGACGACCCATCCAAACGTCAACTCTGCCTTGATTTTGGAATCCCTGGGGAGCCTGGCGAGAATGCTAATTTCCGGGTGCCACCCCCAGAAGGGCTGATTCAGGTGCTCTGGGCAGGGCCTGGGAGTACAGACTTCAGTGAGTAGGTGCAGGAGTCTGAAGCACACCGCCACGCTCTGCACAAGCTGTTCCCTTCCCCATCGCTTGCCTATTTTCC
>NW_011888870.1:5892941-5898965 GCF_000151845.1 Pteropus vampyrus | reverse complement strand
ACCCCCGACCTCCACCCCCTTCACCTACCTTTCCTGGTCTATAAAATGGGGATGAGCCCACCTGCCCAAGCTGTTGAGAGACCACTGTGAGATGGTGCTGCTTTCTCCGCTGCACTGCGGCCCTCCTCACACCTCCGCCTCATTCCAGGGCTCGTGGGCTTGTGGGTGGGTTTTGCTTTAAGCAAATCCATTTTATTATAAACCAAATTCACACAAAGAGAAATTAAGGGGGTATGAGTCATACCCTGCAAAGGGACCCTTTATCCAATTAGGAACCCTTGTGACCAACGGGTTTCCTTCTGGAAGCCGCGGGAGGCTCTTTTGTGGCAGGCCCTCTCCCACTCTGTCGAACCACCTGCCAGAGATCTTCTGAGCCCAAATCACGGTCACCTATGGGTCCCTTGGGCCTTGCCTCAGGAGAAGAATGAACTTCAGTGGAAAGAAGTTTGGATCAGGACCTGATTAGAATCCTGTGTCTACCTGGCTAGCTGACGTTGGGCAAATTTCTTAATCTACCTTTTCTGGTCTATAAAATGGGGACGAGACCACCTGCCCAAGCTGTCGAGAGGCCATAATGAGATGATGCACACTCCACCTTCCGCCATCTGACAGAGCGGAGTCACTCCTGGAGACGGGCAAGTGCCAAGGCCAGTGGTGTCTCCTGTTTGAGAGCTGGACACCCACGGTGCTGCCTCCTATTCCTAATAAAAGTAGCTTAAACCCTGGTGAGTGTCTACTGTGACAGGTACAGTGTTGGAGTTAAGACTTCATATGTATTAGCATTCAGGCCTCAAACAACCTGATGAAGTGCTACCATTCATTATCCCACAGATGAGAAATCCAAGGCATGGGGAAGCTAAAGACTTGCCCAAGACCACAGAGATGGCAGAGCCAGGGCGTGGCACCAGGCAGTCTGGCTCCGGAGTCTGTGTTCTCAACTCTACAGAAGACCCCGCAATGGCCAAGTCTAGGTCCCATCTGCTCTTGGGCCAGGCCCAGGGCTCACAGAATGGAAAAAAGTGCTTTGAGTGGGTCCTTTTACTCTCAAATTGTAGGTGAGGCCAACTTCTCCCCTCCCTTCAGAACCTATCAAAAACTAAACTAACAACAATGGCAGCTACTATTATCGGGAGCTTGCTGTGTGCCAGGCCCTCTACTAATTCATTCCTTACATTTAATCCATTTTTATCCCCATTTTCCACATAATGGGCATGAAAATCGGAGGTTAACTTGCCAGTCACCGCAAACACATGGCCGAGAAGGGGTTCAAACCTTGTCTGTCTGACACCAAAACCTAAACTCTTACCTCCAAGCAGAACATGCTTCTCCTAGATGTAACTGCAGCAATGCTGATATTAACTCTGCCCAATAATGCAGGTTTTATGATCATCAAAATGGAAGCTGGCCTGAACTCACCAATTTTTCCAAGAAAAAGTATAAAGTAAACAGGATTTCATGAGGAACATCAACACTGGCCCAAAAGAACAAACTTGCAACACTCTTGGGCAACCTCATTTGCATTTAAACAAATGGTAGCTCATCACAGGACTCCTGGGTGGGATGGAGCTCCAGCCTGTGCCTGGCAACAATCCCGGGGCCAGGACCATCCCACAATATCCGTGGCCTCCTGCGCCCCCTAGTGGCACGACTCAGAACTCCCCAGCCATGGGCCTTGGAGAATGTGGCTTTCTCAACTGAGAGCATCATCCTGCCTTTTCAGGTCTGAAGAGAACTCCCTGTTTTAGGGAGCCTGCTCCAGCCCCCTCTGAGCTCCTGGAACAGTACTCACCTTGGGGAAGCCAATTACAGCTAACAACAACAGGCCCTTCCTACCGCCAGGCACAAAGCCGTCTAACGGCATCACCTCCTTGAACCCTCTGCACCTTCCTGCAGGTCGCTGCTGTCAGCTACTCCATTTTACAGGTATGACAGTCGGTTTTATGCGTCAACGTGGTTCCCAGTTACTGGCTACGGTTCCCAGTTACTCAGCCAGACACTAACCTAGGTGTTTTGCAGATGTGATAAAGTCCATAATTAGTTTCCATTCAGTGAGATTATCAAGATAGTCAGGGCCAGGAAGTCAATCTGCTGAAAGGCCTTAAAGGCAGAGCTGGGGCTGAAGAAATTTCACCTGTGTACCACAACCACAGCCTGTCCTTGGATTTCAGACTTGCCTCGTCAGCCCCCACAACCATGTCAACTAAATCCTTGAAAGAAATCTCTTTATATATAGCTCCTACTGGTTCTGTTTCTCTAGTTGAACCCTGACCAACACAACAAAACAGGCGAGGTAACAGCTCAGGTGAAGGGATCTGCCCAAAGTCACATGACCAGCAACACGCAGGACAAAGAAGGGAAGCCCGGGCAATCTGAAACTTCCCAGCACCCATATACACTCCCCCTAACAGCTCACATCCAGTTATCGAAATCCAGGCCATCCAGTGCTGCTAGAGTCCTCATCTCTCATCTGTGTCCTTCCCTTGCTGCTCTTCATTCGCCAGTCAGAAAAATGCTTCTAAGATCTAAGTCAGATCATATCCTCCTCTCCTCAGGACCCGTTAGTGGCTCTTCGTCTCATTCACAGTAAAAATCAACATCCTTAAAATGGCCTGCAAAGCCCTCCGTGGTCCCTGCTGCTTCCCTCACTCCCAGCTTCATCTGTTCTCACCTCCCCCAGCTTCATCTTTCTTCTTACCTCCTACCACTTTGCTCTTTTCCAGCTCAAGCCTCTCGGCCCAGCCTCGAGCAAGCCAGCATGCTGCCACCCCAGGGCCTTTGCACTCGCTGTGCCCTTGGCCTGGACTGCTCTACCTCAGATAACCACGTCATTCTCTCTGTCTAAATTGCATTCTTATGAATACAGTTCATCACCCATAGCAGACTGCAAACTCCTCCAGGGCAGAAGGACACATTCCTATAACCTCAACACCTGACACAGTACCTGGCATACGGCTGGTGCTCAATAAAGTCAGCTGGAGTTTCCGGTCTCCAAACAAGCCACGCTTGGTCCTTCTGTCCCACATTTGCAAAATTGCTCTCTTGATTACCAAAGCCCTCTGCACTCTGCCTCCAACCAGAAAAATTCTTCCTCTTCCCAGATAACATCTTTGCTTTGAGGCCATAGCGACCTCTCCTTCCTGACCTGCGGGAGTTCATCCACCCCCGCATGCATTCTTCCATCCACCGCCCATTCTACAAGCACAAGGGGTTCCTGCTACTGGTGTGTGGCCTGCAGCTAGATCTTCGCTCTCCAGGTGGTAGGACACTCACAATTAAGGAGAAAACCCAAGAGCTAGAGTGTGGTCAGTGATGTGCAGGGAGAAGCAGGGTGAGTTGGGGGGGGCAGTTAGACAGCAGAGGATTGGGGCCGTTTCTCTGAGCTGACAATGAAGCAGAAATCTTAAGAAGGAGTCAGCCATGTGCAAGATCGGAGAATAGCATTGCAGGTAGAGGGAACAGTAAGGGCAAAGCCTGGGTGGAGAGAACAAGCTTGATGGGCTGAAGGTGTGGCTGAGCAGAGCGTGCCACTGTGGGAATGGGGGGGGGGGGGGGGGGGGGGGGGGGACGGTCAGAAGAGGGCAGGACAGAGGGCAGGGGCCAAAGCACAAAGGGTTCCATAGGCCAGGATAAGCAGTTTATTCTGAGTGGGACGGGAAGTCCTTGGGGGAATTTAAGTAGAAAAGCTCATTATTTGATACATGTTTTGAAGCGCTCACTCTAGCTGTGGTATAGAGAAAAGCATGGAGGGGCCAGGGTGGAAGCAGACAGGCCAAGGACGGAGCTGGGGCCGTCTGCAGAGACAAGGAGGCTTTCCAACGGTGGGGGCGGGGGGGGTGGTGGAGGGGGGAGAGGTAGGAGGATTAGGCAAATCCGGAGGTCAGGCTGGCAGATGAGAGAAAGGGAGAAATCAAGATGACTTCTAAATATTGGGCTTGAGCAACAGGGCGAATGGTGGGACAAAAAAGATGCGGGAAGGAGAAGCGGTAAATTTGAGGCTACAGTTTTCAGGGTCACTGGCCCTGCCTCCTCCAAAAGGCCATAAGCTGCCTGAGAACCTTCTTCCTGTTGACTCTGCCCTGCCCAAGCCTGGCTTCAGCTTTTGGTTCTGTACTCAGTAAAGATGTCCCTCCCTCCAAGGGATCTTCCAAGGAGGAGCTGGGGCTTTGGGGACTGAAGTGTGGAAGATGATGACCAGGGAGCAGGATCCACTTTCTCCATGCTCATGTGCCTGGCTGGAGTGACTCTGGGAAGCTTCATGACGTGGCAGGGTGAAACTCTAAACTCAGACTGAAACTGTCACTTTGTCATAGACTTCGGGCAGCCACCCTCTCAGAGCCTCGGTTTCCCATTTGCAAAATGGGAAACCCACCCACCATGCAACATAGCTCTGAGCAGCAAAAGAGGAAACGTGAAATTACTAGCACGTAGTTAATGCTCATTAAATATAATGGTAGCTAGCATTTTGGGAGAGCTTTCCAGGTTGCAGGCAGTGTTTTAAGAATGCTTACATTCTTAAAACGTATTAATTGATCTGGTCTTCATTATAACCATATGAAGTGTGTATTAGGGTTCTCCCGAGAAACAGAACAGGGTGTGTGTGTATGATTTGGCTCACGTGATTGTGGAGGCATGGCGAGCCCAGAATCTGATGTGGTAGGCTGGCAGGCGGAAGACTCGGGGAAAAGTTGCAGTTCAAGTCCAAAGGTAGTCTGCTGGCAGAATTCCTTCTTGCTCAGGAGAAGTCAGTCCTTGTTCTATTAAGGCCCTCAAATAATCAGATGAAGCCAACCCATACTATGGAACATAATCCGCTTTACTCAAAGTCTAGTGATTTGAAAGTTAATCTCATTCAGAAAACACCTTCATAGAATAACGCTTGACCAAACATTTGGGCGCCATGGCCCACCCAAGTTGACACAAAATTAACCATTACAATGGGTATGACTATTATCCCCAATTTACAAAGAAAAGGGAGCAGGTACAGAGAGCGTAAAAAATCTGCCCAAGGTCTCAGAGGAGAAAAGCCAGGCTCTAAACTCCTGTTTGGCTCCAGAGCTGGCACTTCTAACCATGACACTAAGTGGCCATTATCATAAGCACACCAATGTAAATTAAATTCCTCCATCCATCCTTTTCCTGGCCTGAGAGTGGAAGGCAGAGAAACTGGGGGAGGTTTTCCCTGGCTGGACCCTGCATTGCTTAAGAAGCAGCACAGAACCTAAGCCTCAGAGACTGGGGATTGGGAAGGGGGTGGACCTGAGGGGTTATCTGGTCCAGACCTTGACTTTATGGGGGAAACTGAGGCACAGAGTTGCGAAGAGACTCACCCAAGGTCCCTTGGCTTCAGAAAATAATGATGATGCTTACCCACCTTGTCATATAGAAAATGCCCTCCTGCGCTGGTGGGCAGGCACACCTGAGACACCCCTTACCCAGCTGCCAGGGCATGCACATTCATCTCACCCTAGAGCCACACATGCCCAAAGAGGGACACAAACACAGACTCCAACGCACAACCAGATACAGCCCAACACACTGGTGCACATGCCCGACGCACCCAAACAAGTAAACATACCCTCATGACACACAACTATGGAGACCCACACGACCCCACATATACACATGGCCCCCAGTACATAAACCGGGACACAACTTTCCACATCTCAATAAACATGTAAGTAAACACTTGTACACACAAAACATACAAACCCATATTCAAAAACACATACATCATGCAATCATACCTACCCCAATTCACATCCCACCCATCGCATGAGGGGACACACACCTCTACCAATCCACAGGCCAAGGCACTTGGACAAAGATATCTCCACACAGGAACCATTAATGTGAGCCACGTGTTTATATACACTTCCCACAGCACCAGGCCAGCGCCCCCAGATGGCTGCCCACTCTCATAACTCCCTACCCCATAAATATGGATAACACACCCGTGCCAGCCCAGATGGCTCTTGCCTGTCCCCCACCACATCGGTAGAAACAGAACCCTAATTTCTAGGCACC
>NW_011888870.1:5889346-5890152 GCF_000151845.1 Pteropus vampyrus | reverse complement strand
CCCCCCTTCCCCCCTCCCCCCCAGCCTCAAAGGCCCCTCAAAAGTTCTGTTAAGTGCTCAGGAGACAATGGCTGCAGACCTAGCTGGAGACTAGAGGAAATGCCTTTCATTTCCCCTGGAGATCAAAGAAAATGCCAATTTCGAATTTCCATAGAAGCCAGCTGGCCAGCTAGATCTCCCCGCTGGAGAGAGGGACAGCAGATTCACAGGAAAGGTGTCAATAATGGAGACTCCCAGATACTCTGATTCTGGAGGTCTGCGGGTAGCCTGGGCTTTGGGAGGGTTTGTCAAGTTCCAGGGTGATCTGCCTGCACAGCCAAGGGTGAAATGCCCATCCCCACTCCCCAGGCTCCTATGTTTCCTAAAGTTTGGGCTCAGAACTCAATGCACTGGAATGCCGGGGCCCAGGAGCCTGCATTTCTAATGCCGTTCCCCTACCCGCCCTCCTGTTTGAGAACCCCCTTTCAATTCCATGCCTCTTTCAATCCTCGCATCCACACCCAGAGGAAGATCGTATCATCCCCATTTTACAGATTAGGAAACAGAGGTTCAGTCACTGCCCAAGGTTACCCACCCTAGAGAAGGGTTTACAAGGCCACCCACAGGCGTGGAGACTGCAGTGTGGATGGTGTGGAGGACCCGGTGAATCTGCTCCCAGAGAAAGGATTAGGAAGGCGGGAGAGTTCCCATCTGCCCCTCCCCTCCCCCACAGGGCAGTCCTGGGAAGGGTGCTCATCTCCCTGGGGCAGAAGGGAGACTGGGAGAGACTGTGTCCCAGAGGGCCTGGCTGTGCCCCGTGAAGCTCA
>NW_011888870.1:5888000-5889296 GCF_000151845.1 Pteropus vampyrus | reverse complement strand
TAAACACTTGTACACACAAAACATACAAACCCATATTCAAAAACACATACATCATGCAATCATACCTACCCCAATTCACATCCCACCCATCGCATGAGGGGACACACACCTCTACCAATCCACAGGCCAAGGCACTTGGACAAAGATATCTCCACACAGGAGCCATTAATGTGAGCCACGTGTTTATATACACTTCCCACAGCACCAGGCCAGCGCCCCCAGATGGCTGCCCACCCTCATAACTCCCTACCCCATAAATATGGATAACACACCCATGCCAGCCCAGATGGCTCTTGCCTGTCCCCCACCACATCGGTAGAAACAGAACCCTAATTTCTAGGCACCACCCTCCCCAAAGCAGCCACACCAGCCCACACCCAGGCATTTGCCTAGCCCAGCCTCCCTCACCCCGAGAGAATCCTTCTCTGACCCCAGCCCTCTGCACCCAGCACGCAGCGTCAGAGGACTTGCTCCGCACCGCTCCGGGTCTCCACACCCTTTGCAAACTCCGGGTGAGCCATGGCACCTGTCAGGCCAACGCGAGGGCGCGTCGGCCCCCTCCCAGCCACATCTCTGCTGCCACCACGCAGAGCGCCCACCCCCGCAACAAGACGAATGAGCTCAGAGTTGAAGGAGGAGGAGGAGGTCTGCTCTGCAGGCGTTAGAAACTCAGTCACTCAAGTACCGACCCCCGCCCCCCCTTTTCAGACCTGGGTGTCACCTTCCCTCTGGGAAAACCCTGCGTGTCTATTAACCCTTCAGTCACCGCAGCACCGCGGGAAGGACCTAAGGAAAAGTCACAGCAGTGCCCAGTAGTGGGTACCGCAGCCTTGGGGGGAGGGAGAAGGAAGGAAAAGGATCAGCTTCCAGCGAGACACCCCCACATTCCTCATGCACCCACCCCCATTCCCACAGGGGAGAGCCTGACAGACTCGGTGGGAGAAGGTGAAAGCAGCAGAGATCTGTGGGGCATGGGCTGGGGAGCAGGGCAACTGAAGGAAGAACCCCGGCCCCGCAGGACCACAGGTCAGGCAGGCAAGGACACCCCCGCGTCCCCCGAAAGTCCTCCGCAGGGCTGGAGAGGCGCGTGCACGAAGCGGGAGGGGAGGCTGGAGAAAACGCCCGGAGGTTTCCTTACCTGATTTCCTCCTGGAACTGCCATAGTCCCTGAAAAAGAAGCAACAACAAATAGACATGGTTAGGGCCGGGCGGGGGCGCAGGGCTGCGGGGCTGCGGCTGCAGGGCGCCCACGGGCGGGCTGCGGTGGGTCCCCGGAGCCGCTGCTCATGTGATCCC
>NW_011888870.1:5857155-5885300 GCF_000151845.1 Pteropus vampyrus | reverse complement strand
CGTCAGGCCCACCACAGTCTCCACCTCCTTTGCTACAACCCTGACACGCAGACGGCAGTGGTGCCAAGAAATGTTCTAGTCCCTGCACCATCATCTCCATAAGACCCCAGCCACCCCCAAGAAACATTTACGCTTAGTAAGAACAAGGTGCTCACAGTGCCAAAACAGCTTCCAGATGAATCCCCTGGCAGGCCTGTCCCTCAACCAGAGCTGAGCCCTTCCCACCAAGGACTGCTGGACCTGCACAGGTAGCATGGGTCCCTCATTTTGCAGGTGAGGAGAGCAAAGTTTAGAGAAGTAAGACAACTTGTTCAGGGTCTTGCAGCAAGCAGGCGAGGCTGGGACTGGGCACTGAGAACTCAGGCCTTGCTCTGGGGGACTCAAGACAAATCCCCAAGCACTGCCAACCCCTAGAGCAGTGGGTACAAGGCACGGGTGGGGGTGGGGGGAGGGAGGGGAACGCAAGATCCTGAGGCCTGAGAATCACAGAAGTTCATGGAGTGGAGGTGAGTGCTGGCAGTGGGGAAGCTGTGCTGTGACTGAACGGAGGGAATGGCCGGCACAGGAACCCTTCAAAGCATTTGGCCTCCAGCCTCTTGGCAGTTTCCGGTTGGGCACCTTTTAGCAAAGCCTTCTCATATTTTTAGCTGCTAAATATGCTTAGGTATCCAGTGGCTGGGATGCCCGCATCCCTCACATACTGGAGCATGGAGAGAAAAGGGCAGGGCTCCCCGCCTCTGGCCCGTCCTGCAATCGGTCCTGGCCTGGGTGGGACAGCAGGCCCTCTGTTGGGGTCCAGGTCCAGAGCAACTCAAGATCGCCCTCCCCTCCTCTCTTGCTCTGAGTTGGTGCTGACAGCCTCCACCCTCCAGTGATTCCACTCTGGGTAGGTCACAGTCTAGCCTGCTTCCGACATGCTGCTGAATCACTATCTCCCAGAAAGCCACAGGAAGGAGAAGGGAGGGGAGGTGAGGGCCGGCATCTCCCTCTAGTGCCGCCAGAAGCTAATGTAATTAAAAAGGCCTCCCAGGCTGTGTCCTTGCTAGGGCTCCATCAGGCCACTTGGCCTTCTCTACAACTGGTCCAGGGTGAGTAAGACCACAGGTACAGTGCCCAATAATCCCAGGCAAACCAGAACATGAGCCTTTCGGGACTCAACCTGGGAAAGTCACAAACTGGGACAGTTGGTCACTGCATGGTCCACAGGTCTGGCCTGGCTGAGGGAGATGGGTGGAGTTAGCGCGACCCCTCCTCCATTGAAACAGGGACGCCTGAGGTCTCCCCCTCCCCCCATGTGACAAGAACAGCTCATCTCTTGGCCCTTCCTCACAGGATGAGGTTCTGGATGAGGTTCATGGGCCAGTTCTGGAAGCAGACAGACTCCAGAGGAATTCTCTGCCATTTGCTAGCCGGGTGGTCATCTTGAGCTACTTGCTTTACCTCTTGGGCCTCTATTTCTCTATCTGTAGAATGAGGATAATAACCGTACTGACCTCTTAGGATTTGGGGAATAGGAAACGTACAGTATGCATAAAGGGGCTGGCCTACTGCCCGGCACAGAAAGTGCTGTATAACTCGTCTTCGTTACTATTCTTTCGTACCTGAACCTGACCGCACCTTAGTCGCTACCCAAATGGCACAGGCCTGTTTTAAACTTGGTCCTTGCAGAGTCCCCTTAAACGAAAGGAAGGGGCTTCTTCTTAAGGACCACACCATGATGCTGACAGCACAGTGCCCAGCAGGGGCGGTTCCAGCCCCATTTTCCGTCATTCGAGGCTGTCAGAGCCACTGAAACAACCCGAGTCGCTATCTCGCACTGTCTGTCCAAGAAAAGCATTTTTCCACACTGAATGTTTGATTAGGGCCGATCTGGGTTCTTTGGGTAACAATCATAGTTTCAGGGTGACCCTGACCCAGAGGAATGGGCTGCTCTGGACTCATTTATTGGGATGCATTTAAACTCCCAAGGAGCAGCCAACTCTCAGAGCCCCAAACCGAGAGATGCGAAGGGCCCTGCATTTTCACGCTAACGAACTCGGAAGGGTCAGCTTTCCTTCTTTTCCCTCTACTTTCATTTCTCTTGGCGAGACACACTGTGCCCCTTCCCCAGACATTCTAGTGAAGGGGCTGGTGTTGGAGATAGTGCAGAGGCAGAGGCTGGAGGCAGGGGGTGAGAAAGGCATTTAACAATTTCTGCGTGTCGGCCACCTGTGTTTGCACGCGCCTCACCACCTGCCGCCTGCCTGCCCTTGAACATTCCAAGCAGGCATTTGACTTCAGTGCTCTGAAGTCGGTAGAGGTAGTGTTAATCCATTTTATGGATAAGGAGACTGAAGTCTGGAAGGCTTGAGTGGCTTGCCCAGGCTCCTGAAGCTACAATGACAGTCCTGACCCAGAGTGCTCCCCACAGAGGCCCACCAGGGATTGGACTGCAAGGAGAAAACATACAAGTAGCAGAAGCAGGCTCTCTGTGGCCGAAAGGCAACAGCCGTCTTGCCAGTCAGGGTTCCCAGAGTGAGGGGCAAAGCCTGGAAGAGCCACTGAGGCAAAGGAGAAAGTAGGAAAGGAAGTCCAGTCTGGCTGGGCCGATTCCCTGAAAGATGCTGAGTCTCACCAAGTGAAAGTCTAAGTGCTACAGGACCTGCTTTCTGCTGCCCGCCGCCCATTCCTTCCCATTCTCACTCCCATCAGCGAGTGTCCTGGCAGAGGAGGACATGCATGCAAGAACTTCCAGCCTGATGTTCTCGCCCTCCTGTCTGCTGGCTGACATTGGCTGCTCGGCTCAGGGTGCTTATCTGCAGGGCCTGTGGCTGCTGGGAATTGCTCAAGGGGCCGGCTGAGTCGCCAGGCAGCTTTGGGTCTGGGGGCATGGGTGGCACCTACACTACGAGGGCTGGGCGAGTTGGTATGCAACCCTGGCCTGGGGAGTGGCGTGGAGATGCTGAGGTATGTAATGATGATTCTGACTGCTGTTAACCAATAAGCACGTCCTCAGTTCCTGCTGCTGGCTGTCTTGTGAAGGCCTGTGTAGACACAAGTGAAATATGTGACATGCTTCTGGCCCGAAAGTTTGGGGTGATTGGGGGAACAAAACCACATAGTACCGTGAGAAAGGTATCATTCTGAGACCATCTCAGTTGAGAGTCATAAGAGTGGTTATACTCCAAGTGTAGAGAAAAGACAGATCCCAGGGCTGTAGAGCATCTCAGGTGGCTTCCTGGAGGAGGGAGCCTTAAGCTGAGCCTTGAAGGATCAGGGGAGTTTGGGTCCATGGAGAGGGTACATAGGGGAAAGCTCTAGAAGCAGGAACAAGCAACTCCAACCAGAGGGCTGAACTGGGGAGGGAGGGCCAGCAGGGGGAGGGAAAGCCAGGCTGAGGGGTGGGGAGGAGGGGCTTTGATGTCCAGCTGTGAATTCCTGAAGGTTCCAGAATCAGGGAATGATGTCAGGGCATGCTGGGGAAAGATTTTTGTTAAGAGGCCAGGGAGATACCTAGGGGGCAGGACAGGAGAGAGGCTGTGACAAGTCTGGCACTGATGTCACCAGCCCCGGGTTCTGGGCCTGGCTCTGCCTCTCAATGACTGGTGCACCTGGGCAAACTAGTGCTTTGTAAATGACAGGCTGTCCAACCCGTTAGTGATTTCTGCAATACATTTCGTGTGTCCCAACAAGCATTTTAGAAAGAACAGATGAAATGATCGAGTCCCCCATAGTAAGTTTAAACACAGTTTTGTGAAACTCTGGTTTCGGATCTCTACCCACCCATCTGTTTATCTGTTTTGGATTGTGATGTGAAATTTCTTACTGTGGCAGAAAAGTTTTAAAAACACTGATGGATACTCAGAACCTCAGTGTCCCCTTCTGAAATGAGGCTACTCTGAGTGTCCTCAAAGGCTGTTCATTCTCTGAAACCAATACAGCGAGACAGAGCATGTTGGTCCAGAAGCCGGGTGAGGAGGGTCTGAGCGAAGGGGTTTCAGGTCAGCTGAGGTCAAAGAACGTTAGGGGATTTTTCCACCCTGCTTAGCCCCTTGCTAGGCTTTTGTTCTGGCTTTTGAGAGCCTTTGCACGGAATGGTCCCAAGGGGCAGCGACCTCCAGGGAAGACAGACGGAGGGGCCACGAATGCTGTTCTTTGCCCCCATTTGTGCCCTGGTCCACACTGTGGCACTGAGGGCCCTTGTATCGAACAAGAATCCATCCTTTCTCCACAGGGGCTGTGTTTTCCAGGCTTCTGAGAATGGGCCCCATTGTGGCCATGTGGACAGTGCAGAGAGGCCGGAATTCCTGCCTGGGGAGAAAAAGCTGAATTCCTGGGGAGGGAAGGGGTCTCAGTACACCCCCCGTCAACCCCCCTAACACACATACACAAGCTGTGTCCCAGAGAGGCCAAAGCTATGGTGATTGCAGACCCCAGAAACCTCCCAGGCATTGTACTTGCTCCCCAAACGTCCCACAGGATCTCTGTCATTGCTCTATTCACAACAAAAGGACAAAGCACTGTCTGTCTGTCTGTCTCCTCTGACTCGACTCACCATTCTGGGCAAAGACCGTGAGCATGGCTCCAGCCCGGGGACAGCTCCACCACGTCCAGGCCTCAGAGCAGAGAGTTAAGAAGGTGGCTGGGGTTGAGCCTGGTTTTGGCCACTTACCACTTCATCAAATTACTTAACCTCTCTGTACCTGCAGTTGTCAAAGGGGATAAAAACACTTCCTACCTTTGTTGTTGGGGATTACCTGGGATAATGTGCAAAGCTCTTAGAAGGCATCTGGCACTCGAAGAGGACCCCTTAGCCAACAGCCTGCGTTTACAAGAGGGCTTAGACTTGGTGTATGGACGGTGGCCACAGTACAGAAAGTGCTGACTGGCCCGCCCTCATCACTTTGGACTTTGTAAGACCCTGGTGCTGTCGCCCAGGGTCCCAGCTCAGCACCATGAAAACAAACAAGCCTGGGTTCCCACCCGTGCACACTCCGAGGAGTCCCACCCAGATGGTGACTAACAGGTGTCTGTGGGAGGAGAGGGAGATGCGGGGGTACAACACGCTGGTTTCTTAAAGGGGAAATGAAGCCACAGGCTATCTGAGCTCCTGCTCTCCTGCTCTCTACTTTGCCAGGATACTCCTGGCCATTGGGCTCCCTGGACTTCTGCGGACTGTGTGCCAGATCTGGGAAACCATGGAAGGGACAGTGACAAATTAGGTGATGGAGTTCACCTATGAAGTCCCCAGAGAGGAGGGAAAGGAGGGTCTTCCATGTTTGGAGACCTTCTCTTTGTCTCTCCAAGTTCATTTGTCTGTTCATCCATCCATCTATGCATCCATCTATCCATCCATCCATCCATCCACCCACTCACCCATCCATCCATCCAACCATCCAACCAACCATCCATCCATCCATCCATCCATCCATCCATCCATCCATCCATCCATCCATCCATCCATGCATGTCTTAACTAGGGGGTTGCTGTAGCCCCAGCCTTGTGTCTGAGCAGAAGAGTGAAGGAAAACATAGTTCTGTCATCACTGAGCACACGACTAGTTGGAGAGACAAGAAACATCCAGGAAAAGAAACCATGGAAGTCACTTTGTGATTAGGTCCTCCACAGCCTGGTCAAAAGGATGCGTTGTACAGTAATTCCCAGGAAGGGGAGGTCAGAGTGGTCCGGGGTGGTCAAGGAGGGTTGCTTAGAAGAGGGGCACTGTAGCTACCTTTGAAAGATGAATATTTAGAATCAGCAGAGGTAGGAAGGAAATTCAGAGTGGAAGGAATGATGTGAGTAAAGGTGCAAGGGCAGGAGTGGGTGTGGGATCGTGTGTGTGTGTGTGTGTGTGTGTGTGTGTGTGTGTGTGACAGAGACACAAGGGCCTCACTGCTGAGCAGACCTCTGGATTGCTCCTTGACTGTGAGCCCCTCACTCCCTAAACCGGGCCTAATTTCGAGCTGAGGCTGGGAAGCTGGGAGCTTGGGCCAAGGGCTCCTGGCTTCCCATGGAGGCCCAGGAGCCCATCCAAGGCCCAGTTGTGCTTATTCCTGCCTCAGTCTCCATGGGAAAGGGTGCTAGGGAAAGGATGCCAAGTTTCTCCCAGGCACCGAGCCCACCTGCGCTGCCCGGGAGGGCCTGGGCTGCTGGAGCTCATGTGGTTGCCTCTTACAGTGAGAGAACTCTGCATCTCCTGAACTCTCCTGCACTGTGCATCACAAACGCACAGGCGCCAAGCACCCAGATGTGCCAGGCCTTGTGCGCGACACTTGCTTTGTCTCTGAGGCAGGTGCTTCAGGCCCATTTTACAGAAGAGGCTCAGACAGGTTAAGTAACTTGCCTGGTACCACACAGCAAATAATGGGGAAGCAAGGCTGCAGACTCAGGGTTGTCTGTGCTTACAGCCATTCCACACACCCTCCCGCCCTCTCTAGTGAGTGTCTCACTACCTTCCAAGGCCCAGGGAGGGGCACCTCCTCCAGGAAGCCCACTCTGAGTTTCTCCCAATGGCACTGAGTGTCTCAATTCTTCCCCCAACACCTAGTGGAGGCATACATGGAGCTGCCCAATAGGATTCTCTGTGATCTTCCATGAAAATGGCCTCTATCTGCATTGTCGAGTATGGTGGCCACCAGCCACTGTGGCTGTTGGGCACTTGAGATGTGGCTTTTGTGACTCAAAAATTGAATTTTTTAAATTCTCTTTAATTTTAACTAAAATTTTAATTTAAATAGCCAGTGTATTGGCTGGTGGACTGGACAGTGTGGCCTTGACCAGTGGCCTGAATTAGGTACCAGCAGGAGGGCTTATGTGGCTCCCAGGGGGAAGGTGTGTGTACAGCTGCCTGGGTTCAAATACCAGCTCTGCCCGACGAATTACTTAGGGTCTCTATCTTTATCCTACTCAGTAAAAAGAAGAGACTGATAGGACCCATCCAACTGGAGGGTAAAACAGGTTAACACTGACTCAGTACCTGAGGCACAGTGAGGCTCGCTAAAGGTGAGTGAATGATCCGAGACTCCAGCCCACTCCTCCATGCCCACCTGCCAGTCGCGGAGCTCACTGAAGGCCTAACTCTGGCGGGGGAGGATTGGGGTGCTCTCTGGAGGAGCGAAGACTTGTCAGTGACGTGAACCACCTGGGACAGGTCTGGGAGTGGGCCGAGGGGCTGCTGGAGAAGGAGCTTGGGAAGGATGTGGGGAGACCTATTTGGCTGGTCCCAGTGGAGTGGGCCAAGGTTTAGGGTATCTGTTTAAAGATGAAGAAACCTGGGCTCATAGGGGTAAAGCCACTTTGCCAAGACCACGTGGCTAGGGGGTGGCAGAGCTGGGGGGTGGCGGGACCCATCAGAATGACTTATTCCTTTCACACTCCCCAGGAAGTAGCCACTGCCGCCATGCTGCTGGGCCTCCCAGGGGCCTCGGCCCTCACTGATCTGAAGTGGCACGAGTAACAGCCAAGCCTGGATCCCTCTCACTGTCGGACCAAGTGGATGACGTAATGAGGCTGCTCCACGAAGGGGCAGGTGGCTGCCACACCACACAGTGGGGACTGGAAATGCAAGACAAAGGAGCTCTCTGCCCATGGCGGTGTGCCCAGAGCACCTGGGGTGCTTCTGGGCCCCTGGGCCCAGGGCTGGCTGGGGGCTTCCCAAAGGGTCTTCTAATTAACTCCTTGAGCAGCACGTGAGAGAGAGGGTCTAACGAGACCCAGTGTAGGGTCGAGAGACCTGGGGGATGGCAGCCCTCTCTGTACCTCAGTTTTTTTGGTCTGAGCCCCACCCGACTTCTGCAAAGAGGCCTCCAGCTCCAGGCTGCAGACGGGCCTGTGTCCTCATGCTGCAGGAGGGGCCACCTGAGTGCCTTGGGTGACAGCTTCCTGCCCTCGCCGTCCTCCAACCCGCCTTCTGTTGGCACCGGGCCTGCTCTCTCTCCTTCTGAGTCAGCCCGGCTCCAACGACAGCCGAGTTGCTGTTCACCAGGACATCCCTTACAGATCCCGGGGGGCCAGCCCTAGGCCACCGCTTCCATCTTCCATTATGTAATGACAGCTGAGCTTCTGCCACCAAGAAGTCCCCTGAGGCCCTGGAGCAGGCATGAATGCTTGAACCCCAGAGCATGGTGGGAAATAGGGAGGAGGGGGAGAGCGGGTCAGGCCTTGTGGGGAGTGAGAAGCCCCTCCCCGCTGAGTAATCCCTTCTTTCCCAAGGAGGTGGTTGTCATACTGCTATTATTGCTATTATCATTATTTTTATCAATACTATAACTGACAAGAATGGTACATTTGCAAGTATTTGGTACATTTAGGAAGGTACCAAACTAAGCCCTTGATACATTAGCTCATTCGCAACACTCCTGTGTGGAGGTTCTCTTATCTTCCCCATTTTACAGGAGAGAAATGGAGGATCAGAGAGGGCATGAAACTTGCCCAAACTAACACAGCTTGTGAGGGACAGGGCAGGATCTGAGCTCAAGCTGCCTTAGCCTAGCACTCAAATCATTTATCACCTTGTGGCTGATAAGGACACTTGTTAAAATCCAGACAGATAAGCTAAATTAGGAGTAGGTGGGGAAGAAAAAATTACAAAAGGAAGGCAGGGAGAGACCGGGGCCAGGATGGCAAAGCGGGACCACCCTGTCCATTCTCCACACTTCCTTAGGTCACAACTTCAGTTCTGGTGGGAGCTCAGCTGTGAGGAAGAAGAAACCCAGCCGTGACATGTGGCAGTGTCCACAACCACACGCTAAGAGGCACAGTGCTTTCTGGTTCTAACATGTGCCCCCACTCCCATTCCTGGTCCAGAGGTGACATGTTTCCTAGGCTGCTTTTTGGAGGCTCTGCCCTTGTGACCATTCAGAAGATGCGTGGTTGGCTCTGCAGCCCAAGGATGGCCTGGTTTGGCCAGGGGCAGGCTTTACAAAGTCTCTGCAGAGGCTGTTTCAGCGAAGTTTTTGTAAATTCTGGGGACAGTGATACTGGGTTGGTGTTGTCCTGGACTGTGCCCCTCTGACTCTCTACCCCCTCTTCAGCTCCCAGCCTAAGGCCACTTCCCAGCATCCCACCTCCAAACCCGGCCTCGGGCCGCACCCTGTCCCCTTTCTTTGTAGCTTTTACCATTAGCATCATGACCTTGCTGTTTCTTCCTCTCCAGTCCAGGCTCCATGAGGCAGGAACTATGATATCTCCCCAGGCCTCACACAGGACTAATTGGTGTTTGCTGAATGAATGCACGAATGACAACCAGGCTCAAGGGTGCCGGGTGGTTCTGGGGGCTGGCCAGATGGGGGTGTTATCTTGAGCTGTCCTCTAGGCAGACCCTGGGTCTCTGCCATCCCCTCTGTTCCCCCCAGGAAAGCCCAGTGGAAGTGCCACTTCCTCCGGGAGGTCTTCCCTGAAAATTACAGATGGGTAAGCAAGCACAGATGTCACTTTGCGTAAAATACGAAAGAGCTTAAGCAGTCTCTGATGACTTGGTGCTGTGCTTCCTGTTCATTTATGAGGATGGTCTCGGTCTCCTGTGTTCCACCCTCTGTGACCTCACCCAGGGTTGTCATGGAAACTACCCTGGCATCATAGCGAGCCTGCACGCTCTTGCTGACATCTGCCTTATTGCTTCACGTGGGTCTCACTTCTCCCCCAGCTGGACTGCAGTGCCTTGAGGAGACTGGACTGTGATGGCGAGGCTGCTCAAGGCCTGAATGTATCGATTTGCTTTATTCGGTCTTATTTACTGCCCTCTCCCTGGCAGGGGATGAGTCTGTTTTACTCAACCCTGTGACCCCAGAGCCTGGCACCTCACAGGTGCTCAGCAAGAGGACTGCAGTAGGGGATCAGGGAACAGAGCCTGGCAGCCGCAGGGAGGGTCTCCCTGGCCTGGGGACTCTGGGGCTGAGGCCTTTTGCCACCTAGCTCTGAATTTCTGTAACAGAGGAGACTGGACTGTGATTGTGAGTCTGCTCAAGGCCTGAGGTCGGCCTTGGCTAAAGCTCTCAGGAAGGGCTGCCTGGAGGGGCCAGTCCCCTTCGGTTCTCTTCCCACCAGTGTGCCAGGGATGAGGTGGTCAAGCAGGCCGATGGAGATGCACAGACCAGGAGTGCAGGGGACCCCGGGGAGGGCGGGAGATCTGTGGGGGCTGGGGCTGTGTGGGGGAGGGGAAGGCTGCCTGGGGGAGCTGGGCCTCCACTTGGACTTGGATGCTGAGGGATGAGAGGGGGAAGAGAGAAGGCTGGGCTGAAGGCGGCTTGCGAGTGCCTGCTTGGAGGCTTCTGAGCAGAGGTGCGTGGGCAGGGGCAAGGGCAGGGGGTGTTCATGGAGGTCTGCAGGGTGGGAAGGCCAAGAAAGAGACAAGAACGATCATGATGGTTCTGAGCACGGACTTAGGAGTCAGCTGACGCCAGATTCAAATTTCCTCTCTGCCACTGGGCTAGTGACTTAGGTAAGCTCTTTATGCCTCGGTTTTCTCATCTGGAAAATGGGGCAATGATAGTATCTTATTCTTGGGGTGGTCAAGAGAATTGAAACCATGTATATGAAGCATCTCCTGAGCACACGCGAGCCCTTGTTCTCAGACTGGCCCACAGGCGAAGCTCGGACAGCCCCGTAGCCCAGAGTTCTTCGCTGGCTCCCAGAGTTCCCCACGGGAGGAAGCCCTAGTAGCTGGTTCATAACGCACCACTTCTGGCTGCCTTTATTCACTTCCTCATTGGTGTCTCCTGGTATCACCTCCCGAATAAACTGCCTGGGCCCAGATCAGCTTCTGGAAGATTCTAACCCGAGACAATCGATCTCTCCCTGTCTTTGGCCCACAGGATCTTTGTAGCTCACAGAACTTAGCACAGTGCCCAGCACACAGTAGGGGCTTAACCTAGACATGCTGGGTGCAGGCCAACGTGGGGACGACCCATGCCCACTGTCCTCTGGTTCCCGAGGTGGCTGCCTGCAGCATGGCAGGTCTCCCCGTGTCTCTGGCCACGCGAGACAGGCTCGCAGTTGCTCTTTCCCAGGCGGGGTGGGGGTTGGGCACTCCTAGTTACTAACCTTTAATTCTCTGGCTTGGCAGGCACAGCCTTCTCTAATCAGGAGCCTGCCTCTACTCTACCTAATTAAATCAGACCTGACCGCAGCCCAGCTCCCACCTCCCTGGCCAGTTAGAGCAGCTGGCCCCTCCTCCCTGTCCGTCAGCCAGGCTTCTTTTCAAGTCTCATGAGGATTCGACTCTCCCCCCACTTCCATTCACCAGCATTCGGGATGCTCCAAGCCTGGGGAATGCTCTGTAAATCCACTGGGAAGGTTTCTGAGAGCCGGAAAGAGTACTGGACTTTGAGTCAAAAAAACCTGATGTGAGTCCAGTTTCTCTGGGTGACCTCAGGCAAGTCACGTCCCCACTCTGGGCTGCAGAAGCCGTCAGTGCAACCTGAGGGCTGGGCTGGAGGATGTCGGGAACATTAGGCTCTGAAGGCTGGGGCTGGGGGCAGTCTTCCCCTCCTGTCTCTCTGTGGGACACAGCCAGGATGGGAGAGGGTGACTTGATGGCTGCAGACACTGCAAACCCAAGTAGCTGCAGGCTGCTCAGTGGGTGTTGTGTGAGCATTGGTTACCCTGGCCTCTGGCTTCTCCTCCAGCACATATTAGCCCTCCACAATAGCAACAGTAATCACAGGTCTCACTTATTATGAGCACGTGCCAGGCAGCGTGCTAAATACCTGACCAGCTTTATTATTGAGGGATAGGACAGGTAAAAGCCAGGCTCTCACACTAGACTGCCTAGGTTCTAACCATCTCTGCCATTTATCAGCTTTGCAAGTCACGTGACATCTCTGTGCCCGAGTGGCTTTATCTGTAATTTTGGGGAAATAACTGTACCCACCTCATGGATGGTTACAAAAATTAAATGAGCGAAAACATGTAAATTGCTTTCTGTCGAACACCTGGGCCGCCTGAAACTTGCCCCGGTAGGAAGTCAGGCATCCTGCAGTTCAGGCCCCAGGTCCGTTGCCCGTGCACTGGCCTTTCGAGATGCTCAGTGGAAAGTGAGCACTGAAGTTGGCGTAGCCTGTGGAGCTAAATTGTGTACGTACTTCCTGGGGGTGGGGATGAAGTTCAAGGTGAGCACCCAGTGGGCTACTGGAATCAATAGGTATGGAAAGTGCCCACTGAAATGGATACCCTCATCCCTCAGCCCCGGGCCCCTAATCCATGGTGAGAGCTGCACCGAGGAGGCCAGGCCATTAGGCAATCTGTGAAGGGTCAAGCAGCTGGAACTACTGGAAGGTCTAGAAATCAGAGCCGCACACGGCTGGGGAAAGAACTGAGCCCTGTTGACATATATTTCCTCTCCTCAGACAGGAGCAGAGGGGAGGAGCGTGCCAGCCTCCGACAGCAAGAGCCTCGGGCTGGGGGTGCAGTGGGGGTGACAGGAGATTGCCCTTGTGCCTGTGTTGGGGAAGGAGGGGGGAGCTTAAGGGCTTGGTCTGGGGCTGGGGTCACAGCTGGACCCCAGGCCAAGGTCGGGTCTCAGTCTGGTTGGGGAAAGGGAGACCTGCACTTTTAGATGTGTCCAGAACCATCCTCGCTGTGTCCATCTTTTTGGGGAAGTAAGACAGCACCCATCCTCAGAGGTCTGACGCCGCCAGTGAGTGCTCCCTGAGCTGGCTCTGGGGCTCTTGAGCCTTCTCGGCGATGAAGCCCCATGAGAAGCCTGGATTCCCCTTAAGAATCCCCACATGTGGAAAGTGCCCTCGACGGTACCATCAGCCGCCTCTACCCCATGACCATAGCAACAATGGGGTCCTGATTCAATTATTCTGCCCTTTGGGCAGATGAAGGCTCCCTCCCATCTTGCATTTGGGAGCAAGTTGCCCTGGCCCTGGCCCTGGTGCTTCTCTTCATCACGCCCCCATGTGGTCAGCTGTGGCGTAGACCTGGAGTTGGAAGGAGTTGAATCCAGCCTCCAACACTTACTAAGCTGAGAGGTAACTCAACCGATTTAAGCCCAAAATTCCTCAACTGCAAAGAGGAGGCATTAACCTCACAGACTGTACTGATAGCTGAATAAGATAGATCATGCTCAAGGACCCAGCACAGCTTCTAGCATTATTAGCCCAGTCTGCAGGCGCCTGCCAGGGTGCTGGCAGCTGTAATGTCCAAAATTGCCACGAGGTGGAGCCAGATACACACAGATCCCATTAACTAAGGCACTTGAAGTTACAGTGGTGCCTAAACTTCAATCAACCTTAAGACTCAACTCATAGGTCCTGGGAAGGGGAAGGAGTCATATGATCTCCAGAATGCTTCTCTCTTCCACATCTGACTTGCTATGAATGTCTTCTGTTCCTACAGCCATCAGTCCCTACTCCAGACCCTAGTTGTTACATGCCTGGACCATTGCAATGCCAGCTGGTTCTGATAAGATCACTGAATGTCAGAACCAGGAAAGAAGCGCCCCCCTCCCCAAATTCTTCTCCCTCACCTGATGCTGAAGTGTAGAAAGGGTTAACGACCATTCAAAGTCACTGGATGCCCCAGACCCATCCTCTGGGCTCAACCCAAGTCAATCCTCTCCCTCTCCAGAAGGAGAATTTCTTTCAATTCTTGGAAACTGCCACAGTCTCAGGGACCCTCTCTGACATGACTGCCCTCCCCTCCCACTTCCCTTCAGGGGTTGGCTCCCACCTCACTCTCAGCTTGAATGCTGCCTTTTCAGGAAAGCCTCTCTGACCACCTGGCCGGGCTGGCCTGCTGCCGTGGCCCTCCATTGGATCAGCCGCTGTTATAAGCCCCGTTACATAGGTGAAGAATCTGCGGCCTTGGGAGTTCAAATACTTCCCAGGCCACGCACCAGGTAGAGAAGGAACTAAGGTGCTAACCAGAGCAGCAGGGTGCCACCCCAGCAGAGAGCCAGGCCCCGCCTGAGCTGTCTGTCTGTCCCCACAGGCAGGGCTGAGCTGTGTCCACTCCCACAGGTCCCGTGCCTCTCTGTGGGGAGGTAGCAACCAGGGACTGGTTACAATGGAGAGGTGGTAATTACAGGGTGGGGGAACTAATTACAGGGGCTCTTGGGGGGGCTCACGCCTCTAGCTGGTGCCTCTAAAGGCTTCCATGGCCTTTGAAGCAAGGGAGTGGGCATGTGGGGACCTTGGGTACCATGACCCTCTTCCCAGGGCTGAGGAAACACAGGAACACAGAAAGCACAAACCTGAGAAAATAACGGGGTACTCAGGCCACCCCCCACCCTCGTACCAGAATACCCTTCCCTACCCCAGCTCCTCCCTCCCACCCCTGCTTGAGAGAGCTGAAGATTCTTTGCCAGCCCTGAAAACAAAGCAATTCTCTCTTCCTCGATGCAACCCTCCCAGGGCTGTCCTCTATGAGCGGGGACCAGACGGGCAAGTTAGAGGCGGCCTCCCTCCAGCTTGCTCACCCAGCACAACAGCCAGGCCTTCAGAAGTTCCTGTTCCCTGCAGCTGACACCCCTTTCAGGTGGGTCGGACACAGCTTCCTGTGGGCACCTTCCTCCCACCTGCCCACCCAGGTTAAAGGGGGCCATGGCAGGGGGTGGGAACGGTGGTCTTACATAAAGTTTTATGCCGTTCCAGCTCCCAGCCCCTTGTCAACCCACAGTTCCTATATCTAGCTGGCTCTCTTGCCCATCAGCATAAAGAGGCTATTTATGCGGCTGCCAGTGGCAGAGGGCCTGGAAGGACAGTGTGGGACACGTCCCTGGCTGGGCAGGGGGTGGCCAGGACTGCTGGGTATGGAGAGCTGTCTGACTAGGACTCAGCAAAGCATGGGAAGGGGGGCAGGAACACGGATGCCTCGAAGTTCCCAAGAGCCAGTGCGGTGCCCGGTAGTGCCACACTGACCCTGGCGAGAACTCCCATAGCTGAGACAGGCTCAGGAAGGCTCAGCCCAGCTCCTGTCTTCATCTGGACCCAAGTCCATGGCCCTCGACCTCACGACTCTCCTGCCACATAGGTACTGTCGGTCCCTTTCACAGATGGGGAAACAGATTTTTAGAGGTGAAGGGATTCATTCAAGGCCACCAGCAGAGCTGGGTGTTCTAATTGTTGTCTCTGGAGTTAGTTTAATTCAATTCAAAATTTCAGCCTAGTGGTAGCCTTGAGTTCATTAGCCGACCCAGTCCCTGGCACATAGTAGGTGCTCAGTGAATACGTGCTGAGTGAAGGAAGATTGCATCAGAGACTCTCTCTCCAGTGCTTTTCCCAGGACCTTTCATTTGCCTCTCAGAGAAGAGGAAGGAAAAGAAGAGGGTAACTTGATTCGGCACCTACTATGTGCTCTACACATCATCTCATGTAATGCTCTTCGGCACCCAGGCAGGTAGGTGTGAATACAGAGAAGGAAAGGCTCCTTCGTCAACCCAAAGTCACGCTGCTGTCAGCCCGGAAGCCTGGATCCTGACATCTGGAGTCAGACTCCTGAGCAGGCCTGACCTGGATTCTGATCAGACTGAGGATGTGGGGGATCCTGGAGGAGTCTCCCCAAATTCTCAGGGCCATCCTGACTGCACTGTCGTCACACTGCCTCTGTCTTCTTGCTAAGTCCTGAAGCAAGGCTGGCAAAGTCCTCTCTGTCCTCCTGGATTTTGCCTTCCCCAGGGGAGGGTAGCCACAGCCTCAATCCCCTTCCAGAATATAAATGGGGAGGGAGGCTGGGGAGACCCTGAAGAGGAATGCCCTTTCTTGGGGCTGACCTTGTGCATACCCCCGGCCCAGAGCAGCTGCCTGCTGCCCTCTGCTCTGGTCCTCTGTCCCTAAATGCCTCACTTCGTGCTCTCTAAGTCAGTGCCACCTTAACAAGCCCCTGGCCCAGGCCCAAACCCGGTGCTCTGCCCCGGCCAGGTATGACAGCCCCTCTCCTTTTCTGTTGGCCTGCCGGGGCGTCCCATGAACACAGCAGGTGGCAGGGGTGTTGAGGGTAGACCCCTGGGCCAAATGGCCGCTGGCTCTCTGGGCAGGACGGCAGAGACGACTCTGACCTGGCTGTGGGCCCATTTGCTTCTCACCCCAGGTCCCTCCAAACACTGAACCATTGTTCTAGGCCACAAGGGGGCGGTTCTGGGGCCCTAGGGCTGAAGAGCAAGAACCTGTCCAGCAAGGCTCTGCTCCTCCCATGCAACTTCAAGAATTTGACCAGGATCCCGGCTGGCTTCAGTGGGAAGAAATGAGCTCAGGAGACAGGCCCAGGCCTAGAACCAAGAAGGGTGGCAGGGAGCAAGTGACCCATTGCGTGAGCCCACTATGTGCCACTGGTGCTGTTGTGCCAGGAGGCTGGCAGCAGGTCAACAAGCAGGGTGCTAAGCGTGTGATGAGAGGGGGGCACACCAGCCCGGCTTGGGCCTCGGTTTTCCCCTCTGTGACATGAGGGGCCAAACGCGTTGTGCCCATTCTGCCCAAGGGCTCAGGCTAAGAGCAGAGAGACAACAATGGTCAGGTGTGGAAAGGAGGCCGCAGCCCTGGCCCTGTGGCTGTGCGTGGCAGACGAGGTGGGGGTGAGCAGGGAGATGACGCGGAGCCTCACACTGCTGTGCCCTCCCCACCCAGGGCTGCCCACGGATGACAGCAGGCGCTGGCCTTAAGTAGGGCTGCCCGTGTGCCAGGTCTGTTAAGGTGTGTGCTAAGGCGTCATACTCACAACAGCCCTTAGAGGCGGCCACTTTACTCCCACTCTACAGATAAGGAAACTGAGGCAGAGAGAGGGAAGGGGCAATGCTGCTCTCTGAGTCCAGCCCACCTAACTCCAGAGGGGTCGAGAGTGTTCTTTACTCCCTTAACAGTGGGCAGTTGAACTTTCAATCTTGCTAACGGACCCTGGCTTTGCTTTGGTTCACTCAGCACTTACAGACACCAGGTCCCCTCCAAACAGACCAGTGTGGTGAGTCAGTGCCACTCCTGAGGCAGCCGGGCTGTGGGCTTTAGGGAGGGCCTTCTGGAAAAGCCTGAAGGCTGAGTAGGACTCAGTCTCTGCGTGGGTGGGGAGAGGGGACAGAGGGGAGAGTACTCGGGTAGAGGGAACCGCAGGGCATGTGCTTGGAGGCTGAGGATAGCAGGCGGCATTCCTGTGACAGGCCTAAGAATGAAAGGGTGGTCAGTGGGCCAGGCGGCTGGAGAGATGGAGAGGTGAGTCACAGGCCCTTGTGGGCCTCATGGGGCTGGACCTCTTCCTGATGACCTGGCCTTTCCCAAGAGGAATGTTATCACCTGGGGCAGGGGCAGCGGGTCTGAGGACAGAGCTCACACAGGTACTTTTTTTTTTTTTAGGCGAGGCATTCCTTGGTTGACCTCATAACCAAGATTGCAAGGACCTTATATTTTGTTTTTTTTTGATGCTGACAGCACCTGGTCTTCCTAGGTGGTCTCCCATCCAAGTACTAACCAGGCCTGACCTTGCTTAGCTTCCGAGATCAGACGAGATCGGGCTTGTTCAGGGTGGCATGTCTGTAGACACTTTCGAGAACCTTTAAGTTCACTGTTTCAATGGGATGCGAATTTAAACTTGAACCAAAAGAGGTATTTGCTGGGTCATGTGGTTGACTAGGTTGTGAGTCTTGCCAAACCAGCCTGGGCCTGACTTAGCTCTGTCTGCCATCTGGGACACCATGTGGGAGTCAGAGCAGAGGCACCTGCTGCTTGGGGGCTCTTGTGCCTGCAGAAGCCAGGCTAAGTGACACCTGGCTCCCTAGCCCAGTGGCACAGCAGGCGGTTCTCAGGTGTCAAACACTGCAAAGCTAGGGAGAGCTGAAGCAGCACAGGTGGCCCCAGGATGCTGTGCCAGGCAGGTGGGCCAACTGCACAGCTGGGGGTCACCTCTAGGCACTGCAGGGGTGCTGGGTGTGGCTTCTGCCAAGCCAGGCTTATATGCTTGTCAGAATAACACCCAGGACCACTCAGGATTTGTCCTGTACTAAATTCCCTCAAGCTCTAGGGTTGTCTATCTCTCTCCTACAGGATTTGATGACTAGGGCCCTCTCTACCCCAAGGCAGACACATGGTTGCCCCAGATCCACACAGGATAGGCTGAGAAGCATCTTATCTTACTCACCAGCCTGCCCAGATTTGGATCCTAGCCCTGCCACTTGCCAAGTGAGCTACTTGAGCTCTGAGCCTTGATCTGCTCTGTAAAATCACACCACAGTCCACCAACAATGCACGACTATCATGAAGCCTGAATGACATCAGTCATTCATCCGGCAGAGATCTCCTGAGCACCTGCTCAGGGCGCTAGGGATAGAACATGAACAGAACAGGTATAAGTTCCTGTTCTCCTGGAGCCTATATTCCTGGAGTCATGAGTGAACAGGTCACCAGCGAGGAAGTAATAAGTTCTATGAAGAAAGATGAAGCCAGGTAGGGGACAGCAGGTGCTGGGGAGTTTTAAGCAGGGAGGCCAGGACAGCCACACTGGGCAGCTATTCCAGGTGAAGATTGAAAGGAAGGATGGGAGTGGGCTAGGGGGCTCTCCTGGGGAGGGGCTGGGTGTTCCAGGTGGAGGGAAGGGCCAGTGCAAAGGCCCCGAGGCGTGGACATGTCTGGCAGGTGTGAGGAGCAGCAATCTGGCCAGTGTGGCTGGAGCAGAGAAATGGGGGGTAAGTAGCAGGTGCTCCCAGAGGGGAGGGGAGGAGGCAGGCCGAGTAGGCCTTGACGCTGAGGACATGGGAAGCATGGAGGATTTTGAGCAAAGGAGTGACATGATCTGACGTGTATTTTAAAATGATCATTCCTTCCGCTGTGTTGAAAATAGACCATAGAGAGCAAGGGCAGAAATAGGGACGCCAGTCAGGAGGCCAGAATCCAGGTGACGGATGATAAGGGCTTGGCCGGGGGTCACAGCGAGGGGGATGGTGAGAAGTGGTTAGAGTTTGGACATATTCTGATGGTAGCGCCCACAGGGTGGGCTGATGAGTTGGATGGAGGGGTGTGGAAGAAAGAGGTGACTCTAGAATAATGCTAGGTTTGGGTCCTGAGCCAGGGGCCCCAGAAGACCTTAGCATTGCTCACATACAGCAGCGATACAGGTCGGCGAGCGTTAGCAGTTACAGGAGGGAAGGACAGGAAGGGCCACGAGCAACCTTCCTAGGGCAGCAGCACGAGGAGTCGAAACCACCACGGCTGCTCCATGGCGGGCTCACCAAACGTGTCTGTAAAGAACGTTCTTTCTGGGATGGGTTGGGGGCGGTGGTCTGGAAGAGCAACCACCAGCCGTCAGGAGGCTGGGATCAAAGCAAGCGAGGGCAGAGGGCCTGCTGCCCACTGGCTGCCGCCCACTGGCTGCCGCCCACCTACCCCACCAAGCCTGGGCTGTCGCAGGCCTTGCCTTCCCTGCAAGATGGAAAGGAACAGTCTCTCCCTCCCACCCCTAATGCTCAAGGCCCCTGCCAGAAGCACTTGAAAGAGGCCCCGGGTTATCTGCAAAATTCCAATTAAATCCACAGGCTTTGATAATTTGATAAGCCACTCCACAGTCGCCCCAGAGTCAAAATACAGTTACTTGATCCTGTGTTTATGTTTCAGGATGGAGGCGGGGAGACCCACAATAGCCTGGAAAGGTGTAAGCAGCTCTGAGAAGGAGGGATGTAGACGCTAGGCCGATAGATCAGCAGCCTGTCAGCCCAGGGTCACCCACTGATCTGGGCTCTTATGGCGAGCACATTCTACAGTGGAACACAGGTCTCTCCTGGCAGGTTGTGGAGGCTGAGCAGGGCCAGGAGAGGAGAAGCCCTTCAGAACTCTCTGGACACAGCTGGCCCTGCTTCCTGAGCCTCAGGCCTGTGCCGAAGGGATTCCTGTCCTCAGGCCATCTCTTGCCAGACCAGTTGTAAATGGGCCCAAACGACTGATATCACCTCAAGAAGAAGGCAGATAACCCCGTTGCCATGGTGACTTGGAAGCCAACCGCTTCCTGTGGTCGGCAGGAGTGGAGCGTGCACTGAGCCACATTCCATCCTGTTCCACCACCTTCCATGAACAAAACTGTTGAGCGCTTCCTACGTGCCAATGGCATCTGGCCAGGTACACGTTACCTCCGTAAGCCCTCTTGACCACTCCACGAGTTCCTCATTATCTCGTTTTAAGGATGGGAAACAGAAAGGCAGAGAGGTTGAGCAATGGTCAGCGATCCCAGAGCCTGGCCCCACAAAGGCGTGCCTGCTGCATCGCCAACCCACGACTGTCTCCCTGGGCCTGGTTTCCATCATTCCTGGGTGGCCTTCTGGAGATGGGCAAAAGCTAACTTGTTGCCCAATAGTGTGCAGGTTGACGGGTGAAATAGGACCAATTTATTTAGCTGCCTGTCAGAGAACGAGGTTTAAAGGCACAAATCAAAGGGGCAGGGTCAGTTGATTTTGTGGCAATACACCTGCTACTTCACCCACTGGCCATGATCCCTCTCCTTCCTGTGGGCACAAGATCACATGTGCCTGTAACGACAGCCCTCCTGGAAAGGGACATCTCTCTCCATACAGAAGAAGGAGAATGAAAGGCTTTAGGAGGCCATCCCAGCTGGGAAGTGGCAGAGTGGGTGTGGACCTAGGGACCTGCTGCCAGTCTCAAGAGCCTTTCTCTGCCCTGAGAGGGTGAGGAAAGACGGGCAGGAGAGCACAGAGAAGGAGGACAGAGAGGACACACCGAGAGGCATCAGGGCCACAGTCTGGCCTCGACTGCTTCCCGAACCAGGGAGGCAGGTGGGAGGAGTGGAAAGAACATGGGCCTCTGTTCGGCACCAGCAAATTGTGGGTTCAGGTCCCAGCTCCAGCTGTGAGCCTCAGTTTCCTCATCTGTAACGTGGGGGTAAGGATGTAGCACTCCTGGTGCAAACTCTCTCACGAGCTTGGCACACAGTAGGGACAGGGAGAGCGATGCTTCCCCCTCTCGTGAGAACACATATTTGTAATGTTTTGACATTTGCCAAGCTCTTGCCCAACCCTCATGTCATCTGCGTTTCGTACACAATCCTTGGAGGTAGCAAAAGCAGGGGTTAATCCCTATCCTTTTGTACAGGTGAGAAGAGAGGCTTAGGGAGTGATCTGCTTTGAAGTCGTATGACAAGTAAGCAACAGAGCTGGGCTATGAACTCGAGACTCAGCATCCTACACGCAGTGGTTCTCAACTACTACACACTGTGCACTAAGCTACTGATGAGTTTCTTTGCTTGTTTCTTAAGCTTGTGGCAGCCAGTAAGGGAGGTGGCCTTTGTTTAGGCCAGGTGAGCCTCAGAGCCGGGTGAGACTTTTTCTTCCCTCGAAGGGCCCAGGCATTTTAGGCTTAGCCTTACAGCACGGGTGGAAAGAGAAGGGCCCCTTGTAGGCAGGACTGCCACGTGTGGGTGTGCTGGCTGCGCACTTACTACCTCCGTGGGCACCATTCACGGAACGTGCTATATGAGCGATGCCCCTGGAGCCGTGTGACACACACCCTTGTCTTCGGGCTTTCTCCTCCCCATCCCCAGATGGCCCCCCGCCTCTCCCTACCTGTCCCAGACAATTCCTCTGTTCTGTTCTTTCCCTTCCCTCTGTGGGATCCATCCCGGCTGCCTCTCTCTCACCCACCCCGGCACTTTAAGATTTCAGGGCAGCAGAGGTCTGGAGTGAGGCGATCAATTCCCATCCCCTTCAAGTCCTCTCCCCTACCTAACCCTCCTCCCCTGCTGCCTCCTGCTCATCAGCTCCTGAGTGGAAACAGGATTATCTCTCCATTGAGAACCTACTCTGGGGTGTGTAGGTGACAGAAATGTTCTGAGCAAGAGACAGAGGCCATCAGGATGGGGACTGGTCACGTGTGTGAGAAGCCAGCATGACTGGTGGGCCATCTTGACCACCAGGCCCAGAGTATCCTGCTTCCAGAGAGAGAAAGACCTACTTGGTTCCTTATTTCTCTCCAAACATAGAAACAGCAGCCAGCCCTGGGCAACTGGAATCGGAAATTTGGGTCCAAGTTTGACATCTGTCACATATCCAACCAGCTGTATGACTTCGGGAAAATCACCTAACTTCACTGGACCTGTTTCCTTCTCTATAAACAGGGCTACTAATGTCCATCATAAAATGCCACAGGTAAAAGACATTTGGTAAACACTCTCGGTACATTCATTGTTATTTTTGACAATGGCTATAACATCTGTTGTAGCAGCCTGGGACTGCTGAGTAATTCAGCAGGTGGGTTTTTAGCCTGAGCAGTGCAGGGCCCCCTAGGCCTGCATTTCAGCTGGGAGCTTGGTAGCATCAACAACTAAGGGCAATGACTGCTATCCTGGGTGTCTGAACGGCATGGCCATTACATCTCGTCTGCTCTTTACAATAACCTGTGAGCTAGAAAGAGTGTGCAGAAAAACCTGCTCCCCAGATGCAGAGACGCCCTCACTTGCCAACCTCAGGGTAAAGGGAAGTGGGGAGCAAGCTTTGGCAATAGGAGTCTGGGAAACGGCTCCTTCCTTTGGCCCATTTTTCCTTAGCCTGGTTGGCCTCGGCAGCTCTCCTTCTCCTTGTGTGCCCACATCCTGACCTCCAGGCTGGCTGCAGCTCTAGTCCACACCCCCCCCCCCAAACACATGGGAGAGGCTGGAGCTGCCACTTACTCTTTTGGGGGGTTGACATCCTCTGGTCGGGCCTCAAAGAACCGAAAGACTTCATCACACTGGGAAATGTGAGGAGGCAGCCGGACAAGCGCCTGTGGAAAGATAGAAGGAGAGAGCAGTAAGCCTGATGAAACTGGGACCAGGAAAACCAAAAGCAGGACCAACTTGGGTCAAGAGTGATGGGGGAAGCTCAAAAACTCTGCTGTGGAAGACAGTTAACTAGTCACCCACCTACCCAACAAGATAATCGATGAATTAACCAGTCAGCTAACTAATAAAACAACCATCCAGCCATCTATCCATCCAGCCAGCCAGCTATCATCCATCCCTCCATCTTTCCATTCATCTTATCAATCAACCAGCTAATTAATCACTAACCAACCAGTCAACAAATAAAAATACCTAATCAGTCAACCAATCAACCTATCAACCAGCCATCCCACAGCTCAACCAACCAACCAGCCAACCAAACAACCAACCGATCAACCATCCAACTAGCCAGTCGACCAACTAAACGACCAGCCAATCAAACAAAAAACAATGATTGTAGAACCCTAGGTCTCAGGGCCCCCAGGAACTACTCATTCCGTATGACTCCTGAAAGAATTCCCTCCTGCTCCCGGACTAAGTCCAACATCTTTGGACTGACAATCCAAGGTCTTATCCCACCAGCCTGGTCTCCGACTAGCCACGCCAGCTTCATCAGATACCCACAGTCCCTAAACACTGACTATTTAACAAAAAGTTAACCATTTAACAAGTTTATAATTTCACCAAGGACAACAGGGTGCTACCATGGAGTCTGATAGGACCTAGGAAGTTTAAAAGGGAGGGGGTTTTTAGAAAGATTCTCTGAAACTGAGTTCTGAAGGATGGGTGGGAACTAACTGGTCAAGGTAGGCGGGGAGATCAAGCATGGTGGTTCCAGGAGCTGAATGAGGTCAGGGTGGCCTGAGAGCACCGATCAAAGGAGAGCGGGTAAGAGCCCGATCTAGCAGGGTCTTATTTAGGCTACGCTGAGGATGCCTGGAGAAGCCGTAGAAACTGAAGGGTATAGAAAGGCTTCTTAGAAGAGTGAGCATAAGCTAGGTTTGCAGGATTGGGACAGGCAGAGAGGTATGCTAGTCTTACGGGGGATAATAGCCCAGGGATGAGGATGGGCCAGCTATGAGCTTGTTGTCCAGGGAGGACTGAGAGTCTGCTGCTGGAAAGTGAGGGATCAGGGTCCGACGATGGTCCGAGTTCCTGCTGCCCACCAGCACAAACTCCACACCTCGTAGCCTGGGACACAAAGGACCCCTGGCCTGGCCCAGTCCAACATGAAGGTGTTGGGGGTATAGGGTGAGGCCAGGTGGAGTCCTGTTTCCTGGGCCCCTCAATTCAGTATGGAGAGAAAACATTGGAATGATCCTTTGGTCCAAACAGGCAGGAGAGTTCACCACCAAGGCACGGCTGAGGGACAGGGCCAAGGGAACTCTGGGCCAGAGCCAGGAGAAAGAAGAGGAAAACCCCGGACTCTGGGAGCGTGAGGAGCTTCTTGCTGAGAAAGTGGTCGGTCGAAAAGGAGCCTGTCACGAGCCTGAGCCACCCCAGCCTCATCCACCAGGGCTGCTTCAGGTGCAATGACCCAATCTAGCAGCTCCCCCGTGTCAAGTGTGCGGGGGCCTCCACGTGTGTGGATACTGGGAACTCTCGCGATGAGATCATGTGGGCAGGTCTCATCCGTATGTTACAGATTTGGGGATGGAGGCTCAGGGAGGTCATTTGGCCTGCCTGTTGAGGAAGAGGGAAGCGATAGTTTAATTCTTCTCTGAGCTGGTCAGGTAACAATGCAAGTGCGGCATCAATCACTAGGCATCGTACCACAATGTCCCTTCTCTGTGCCAAACCCACACCTGGGCAAGATGAGACAAGATCCTACTGTAGCTGATAAGGCAATATTATGTACCTCTGAGCTGCTGCTTCTAGAGCCCATGGCTTTCCAAGGGTCTCTAACAGATTACATCCACATGAATTGCCAGGAAATAGAAGAGGAAAATTAACATTTAATGCATAACTAACATGTGTCAGTCACTGTCCGAGGACCCCTGACTCTCCAGTTATCCGACAAACAATGAGGGCTTTTCAGTGTGTGCCTGACATGGGGCTGTGCCCTAGTGTTACACAGCCCCTGCCCTTGCAAGAGCACATCTGATGATGTGTCAACCCATTTTTGTCCTGGAGGTGGACATTGTTGCCTCTGTTAATGACGGGGACACTGAAGCTGTTGGGGGTGAATCACAACTAAGGTAAGTGGCAGAATGAAGCCCTGTGCTCAGAAGGTAGGGTGGGTGGCATTTGCCCCCACAGTGTTCAAGTTTTCATTTAACACACATAGTATGTAGTTTTCTTCCCCAGGAAGGGTAGAAGGAAAAGGGGGAAAAAAACGAGGAAGAAAAGTGGAAAAGAGACACAGAGAGACAGACATAATGAAGGTGGGGATAGAGAGAGAGAGAGACCAATAGACAGAGAGATGGGGGGCGGAGAGAGAGAGAGAGAGAGAGAGAGAGTTAAAGAGAAAGACGGAGACAGAGAGAGACAGATATACAGAGAAATGGAGATCGAGAGATAGAGAGATGGCAGAGCGAGACAGAGAGAAGTGGAAATCAGGCATGTGCAGAGCAAGTACTTCTGGCTGGAGGCAGGACGAACCCATTACCAGAGGGACCCAGGCTGTGTGCAGCGTCGCTCCCAGAGTGACCACCCTGAAGGAGACAGAGAAGGGAGGAAGGGCAGGTCTCCAGCCGGCCTGGAGCACTAGCAGCCTCCCGGCTCAGTGTGCCGCCACCCACCCAGGCACAGACCCAGGCTGGGCCACAGCTCACAGGCACCAGCGGTTGAACACAGGGGCTCTTCAAAGACTGGCATTCCAGGGGCAGAGGACGTGTGGGCTGTGAAGGCTTCAGACAAAGGGGCCTTTGGGTCGAACCACTGTGGCATCTTTATTTAACAGGGAGCCTGAGGGATGCCGCATTGAGGGCTCGTCCTGATTTCAGGCTGACAAGAGGCTCTCAGCTCAGAGCAGCTTCCATCAGAGCCGCCGCAAATCCCAGTTCTGGCCAAAATCATTTGGCAGGAGAGCCGGGTGCTGAGCAGTCAGTCCCAGAGGCCTCGGCTGGGGATAACTGCCAGAGCCGGGAACCCCCACACCTAGCCATTCTGAGAGGAGCAGGGTGGGGGCGGGGGGAGGCGGGGAGAGGGGATGCAATACATGTGTATTTCTGGGACACCACCCCTGGTTCAGGCCTAAAACCCTGCCATTGGAAATTCAAGCTGTATGCCACGGTGTGGTTAGGTCAGGGCCTCGAGGCCAGGCGGACGTGGGTTTGAGTCCTGGCTCTGCCATTCACAGGCCGTGTGATGCTGAATGCGTTACTTGCCCTCACTGAGCTCAGTACAATGGATTTGCTATGTCACCCACCTGCTTGGAGGTCAAGTGAGATCATCAATATGAAGAGCCTAGCACAGTGCTTGGCTCCAAGCAAACGTTCAGTAAATGTTCACTGTTACACTATTGTCTTGTCATTATTCTGTAGGCGAAAGCAATGATGTATACTAGAAAGAGCACTGGAAGGGGAGTCGGGAGATCTCAATTCTAGTTCCAATACTTCCTTCATGACCTTGGGTGGCTCACCTCACCTCTCTGGGCTGTTTCTTCTAGGATAAAACAGACTAGCTCTATAATCTCAAACTATAGCTCCTGGAACACCTGTTTGATAAGGTAAAACAAGTTCTGTGGGCTTATGTGAAAGAATGCCTCGTAGACCCCATCTTGGCCTTGGAGCTCACCATGCTCATTAGCATAGCAAAGGCTCTGAGAGGTCCTGCAGGAAAGAAACCAGGAGAGCTTTGTTTAGGCCAGCATTTATTAATAATAATGACATCCTGGGGGGATGGACTCATTTAATCATCACATTACATCCAAGAGATGAGTATGATGATGATTCCAATTTTACGTATGGAAAAACTAAAGAAAGCACAGAGAGGTTAAGTAATTTTCCAAGGCCACAGAGCTGGTAAGTAGCAAGATTTTGAATCAGGTCATCTAGTCCAGTGCCATGCTCTGTGGGATCTACTACTCTACACTGTTTCCAGCTGGCCGTTATCCACAGGTCTCTCTGACTGTGGAGCTGGTTTTCCAACCAATTTTATCGACAACCCATGGAACAGATGGGACAAGTCAAGGCTAGAGACATTCTGAAGTTTCTTCCGCCTTAACAGTTGAGGACTTAAACAGCACCATTATCAGTGAATTCGGTGTCAGATCTATCAATCAATTGCATTGAACTTTTCTAATAGGGCTCTGACTCAGGTGAGGTTGGAGGGTCTGGAAGTCTCCAAAGTGGGAGAAGAGCTCGAATGAGCATGCCCTCAGAGCCCTCAGCAAATAGGGAGGGGCCGCTGCCCATGGGCTGCTTAGAGCACACAGGCCCCTGTAGGATGTGACCTGAGCTGACATCAGTCCGCTTCCAACCTTGTCATTCTGTGGGCCAGGGGGTCAGAGAGACGGCTGACAGAGACCTGGAAAAACAGAGCAAGGGAAGGGGCCAAGGGCCGTGAGTGCCTAGGACTGGCCTAGGACTGGCAAAGGTGCTAACAAGCCATCCATGTTTTGCCATCAGCCAGTACTTCCAGCGCCCCACCCCTTCCCCAGTTCTAACCTGCCCTGAAGTCTCCAGCTCCTGGGCCCCAGCATCTTTTACTGGGAGCCAGACATGGGCCACTATTTGGTGCTGTGTCATCGTTCCAGATGGTGAAGATTTAGATAAGGGAGAAGGTGGCTGCATTGTGTGTCCCTGAGACCTCCACCCAGCTACAGCAGGCCCAAGCCTGGTCTTTGCAAGTAAAAGTGGCATTGGAAGGCGGCCCTGGGTAGTCTGTGCCCTGACCTTCTGTTTTGTAACGACCCTCCTCCATGAAGCCCACTGCTCTGGGGAACGTGTGTCCCAGGGCAAGAAGCAAAGTTCTGAATGTTGTAAAACAGCTCTTGGGATCAAACATTTTCCTCTTTTTAGCTGCATCATTTTGGTCTCTAATCAAATCTCTTAGGTAAAAGCCTAGCGACTCTGGGTGGGTGGGGGCATGGTGCAGGGCTGAAGTCCTGCCCATTTGGCACCCCACTCTCAGCCCCCCATCCTCACCCTCGAAACTGCCTCTATCCTGCCCAGACTGTTCTCCTAGATCGCCTTAGGAAGCTGGGGGCTCACCAAACTCCTATAAAGCAGAGTATTTCAAACACAGTTCTCTTTTTGAAGGATGTATGCAGCAATTCCTTTTTAAATGGAAATAGTATTTAAACTGCAGTTTCAATTTAAGCCATTTCACAAGTGATCCTAGAACACTGGGGCTTTGGAGGTTTCCTCTGTTTGTGTGTGATCTTTGCATCTTGTCATCACATACTGGCTGGACACCCACGTGGACCCAGGCTTCCTGCTTGTTAGTGAGGACACAAAGATAACAGAGGTGGCTTTCCGGGAGCTCCTGGTCTGCAGAAGATGGACACCCAGAAATCACTCTCCTACAGAGGATGAATGTAC
>NW_011888870.1:5852034-5854810 GCF_000151845.1 Pteropus vampyrus | reverse complement strand
CTTTCTAGTTTAACAGAATTAAAGGTCACTTCTGCTGCCCTCCCACCCCCGACCATTCTCAGAGTAAATTACAGCCTGTGAGAAGTCTGGCTTCTTGGTGAACTCGTGACATTGCTCCTTGTTGCCTGGCTCTGAGCCGTTCTTGTCTGCGCTAATCAGGTTAGGAGGCCCCTCCTCTTGCAGACCTCACTTAAAGGGCTCCCCCAGCCACCAGCAGCACTCCTGAGGCCCCACAACCTCCCTGAATCTCATCCCGATTCAGGAGTTCTCTTCAAAGCCTGATCCCAGGAGATAAGATGTTATCGGTTGCCCCCTCCAGATGATTCAGGAGGCGGCATTTCCACAGACACCAAATGCAGATGCCTGGGCTCCACTAGCTCAAGGAGCCCGAGGCTGACATGAGCTATGAATCCCAGCTGGAAGATTCCTCCTTCCACCCTTTGCTGCCTCCTTCATTCGCTTTGACCATTTATTTAATTCTTGGGAAAAGAATACAGAGAAATAAAAGCTCAGGCTGCGGCTATCAGTTTGACGTAAAATGGCAAATGCCCTTTAAAGAGAAAACTGAATTCGGGCGCATCTCCTTTTCTTGTGCTTCACAGAGGTTGCGTTTTTTACAAATTGAAGACAAGACCGTTCACCAGCAAAAAGATTAGGACACGCTTTATTGCGATGGTCTGGAACTGAACCCTCAACATCTCTGAGGTCTGCCTGCACTGAGCTGAAGAAAAGAAGCTTCTGGTTTAAGGGACGTCATCGTCGGGCATCCCTTTAGGTTAAGGCAGAAAATGTGACCAGCGTAACCGGCAGAGTCACGAAATTCAGACTTAGATTAGTAGATGGGAGCATTTGTCTTCCTACAGGCCTGGGAATGCCAGTTATGGCAACTTGATTTGCATTTAACACTTTTATTGTCAAACGGAGTGATTCAGGATGCAACTTGATTTGCATTCAAACACTTTTATTGTCAAACAGAGTGATTCAGGATTATAAAACATCAGCACAGAAAAGGACCTTACACCTAACAACTCCGTGTAGGGACAGAGCATTCTAGAAGCGACAAACACCGTGATATACATTCTCTTGCTCAACCCCTTTCATGAACTCTGAAACAGTTGTTTTTACCCCCACTTTACACATGAGGACACTGAGGCTCAGAGTGGTAAAGCGACTTTCTGTCACAGAGGCAGCAGGTGGGGCCCTGGGACCCGACCTACCGGTGCTCACAACAAAACGTCACCCCGCTTGGCTCTCCTCAGTAGGTTTCATTAAACTAAGAAATTCCATCTCCGTTAAAGCCAGTGGTGCCCAGTGCTAACATTAATTGCTTCTGGCTCGTAACAGCACCAAAATGGTAGCACGTGCTGAATACTTCCTCTGGGCAAGACCTTACATGCTGTTGCCTTACCTGTGTTGGTCATTCCGTCCTCATGAGTACCTTCTGGGCAGGCACCATTCCCCTCTCTAAGGTACAGATGTAGAAACTGAAGCTCCACAAAGTTAAATAACTTGCCCAAGTTCGTGAAGCCAGTAAGAGGTTCAAATTACCCAGAGGCCCTGCCTGTGCCAAGGCCTCTCATTCTCATTGCAGGGGTCCTAGGCTCTCATCGAAATAGAAAGACAAATGGGCTCTGTTTCATGACGTTTCTGTCACGCTCGCATCTGCCCGGCATTGCCTGTTTTAATGCATATGTGTACACACACTTTGTGTGTATGTACTGCGAGCACTGGCATCTATAAAGATGTGCATGTGAACATCTGTAACTATCAAGACTTCTATGAATAAACAAATATGCATTTTGAGTGCTCTTGAACTCAGAACTAATTCCAACAACAGCCTAAAAGGAATTCAAAGCAACAGTTCTCCCACGTCTAGCAAAATGCCATATAGAGAATCCCTTCAGTAGAAGTCCCCTAGCTGGGCTCCTGAGCAGTGGAAGTGACTTAAAATAGCGTTTTGTAATGGGCGTATCCTGAAAGGAGAAGAGGCTCAGCTGTGAGCCTGAGATTCTCGTGTCCCAGAGGGTAGCCCAGTCATGAGGTGGCCCCTCTCTGAGGGATACCCATACCAACTCCCCTGACCAGAAAACACCAGGACTCAGGACGCCTCTGCTAAACCACAGCAGGGGATTTCGTACAGACAGCCTTCCTTCACAGATGGACAGACTCCGGCAGATGGAGCGGTCCCTCCCATACCCCGACACACAGCCTTACCCGGCAGTATTCATCGATGGGCTTCAGCCTCCTCACAGCTACATCCCGGATGTGGCTTCTCCGGAAGAGGATTTTGCCTGGAAGAGAGATGCTCGTGAGCCAGGTGATACTAGGTAAAGCTGCCAGAGGGAACTGGGACCCTTACCCTCTCGATCCCCTCTCCCTTGGCTTCTCAGCATCTTAGCTGGCCACCAAGTGCCACCACCTCTGCTTGTGGTCAAGGAAACAAGAAAGGAGCAGTCACCTCTTTCAGGGGGCAGGAGGCACCCAAGGCTGAGGGCCCAGGACCTCTTAGGCAGATGAGGAGCCCCAGAGGCTGCCATCTTGTCTAGGTCACCTTGTCTGTGTCTAATGGTAGGATTAATGCCCAGATGTGGGTGTGGCTCCCAAGTGACCTCAAAAATACATACAAAAGATGGCCCAATCTACATGCTGTATTTTGTTTTAAGGCCCAACCCTCCTTGAGAAATCGGCATTAGATCCTGCCAGCTAGGCAGGTATTTCTATTCTTAGTATAGGTGGGTGGCTATTTCCAGGGCAAGTACAGGCCAATGCCAAGGTA
>NW_011888870.1:5827522-5851034 GCF_000151845.1 Pteropus vampyrus | reverse complement strand
ACGATGAAATTATTTTTTATTTAAACTAGTTGGAGATGAATTTTCATTACTTGCACTAAAGGAGTCCTAACTGAGATAACCGCTACTGCATATGAACAAATATGTAGACTGCGTGTTAATCCACTTAAGTTTCCTCGGTCAAGGTCTGAATGAAGTACTAAGAAGAAAGACATTGCCTTAGCTTAGGCTGTTTCCCCAGAAGCAGACCCAGAGACAAGGAGTCCAGTGCAAGTCCTTTATCTTGATTCTGTGATGTATCAGTGGGGGAATGGGGCAGGCAGGGCAGCGAAGGAAGTGTTGTAGTGCCAGTTAATCGCTGGGCCTCCAGCGTGCAGTTCTGCTGGGGACTCTGGGGGATAATGCAGACCCCGCCTCAGAGGTATCCCAAGAAAGGGCGGGGAGGCTCACGGTTATTTGCCCCGACCGTCTGCTCATCGTTGAGCTTCCGAGAGCATTAACTCCCCGGCACCTCTGGCCAAGTTGCCCCCCTGTGGCCAGAACAAAGCCCCTGTTGCTCCCATAAGCAGCCTGCGGCAGGCGGAGGTGACCTTACCAGCCATCTCTGACTTCTTTGTCACCACAGGTACTGGTCACCAGCCCTGCTCCATCTAACTCATTATGTCGTGTGTGACTTGTTCCCCATTCACGTCTCTCATCTCTCCACATACGATGTAAACCGGAGGCCACGGTCTGCAGCTCCTTCCTCCTCGTGGTGCCATACGTCCTGCTCAGCACAAGGCCTTGCATGCAGCAGATGCCTAGCAGATACTTGCTGGTCCATTCACTTTCCTCTCCTAGACTCCCCCTCAAGCTCTCTTTCATCCCTTTCTCTCTGAGGCCAGGCAGAGGGGCCATCTCCCCGTCAGAGGGACGATACAGTGCAGACTGGACAATGTCATCAAGATAAATAGGCTCTGCCACGTGCTCCTTTTAAAAGGAGATAAAACATGATTTATCAAGTCATTGGAGATAGCTGCTTTTCCTTGGGGGAAGATGTCACAGATTTGGTATTCCTGGCCTCTTTGCCTCCTACCCTTTTTTGGTTGCCTGCAGCTTTGTTGCCTGCATGTTGCAGCAGCATATGTGTGCAGCCATGGGGACGGTGTGTAAACATAAACACATGGTGTGAGAAGACCTGCTCTCAGGACTGACAAAATGACAGGCAGCCCTGGAACTGGGTTTCTGAGCCTTCGACCTGAGCCAGTTATCCGTCAGGAGCTGGAGGTCCCCCAAGCCCAGTGACACCAGCAGTCAAGCAGCATCTCACAGGAACCTGGAGGACTCCTCCAAGAAGCAGAGGAAACCAAATAAAAGACTGTAGCAGGGATAAGGGCCAACGGAGCTGGCTCTGCCATGTGCTCCTTTTGAAAGGAGAGAAAACGCGACTGATCCATGCTCCAAAAATTGCACTCCTGCCCTTTTTTATTCTGCTGGAGGACAAAAAGGAGGGCGATAAGGAGACAAATTAAGTCCCCCTCAGAGGCCCCATCTCAAAGCTGGTTGAATCTCTGACCGAGTTTGATATCTCGAGATATATAGGTAGAGACAGAGATACATAGATCAGATAGGATCTGATTCGTTTGCAGAGGCAGAACTAGTAAAAAACAAAGAGTTAAAGGACAATTAAGGGCTCCAGAAGGAGCAAAAGGTTCAGAGAAGGGAGGGATGGGGATGGGTGAGGTGGGAGACAGGTGGGAGGGCTTTTCACCCCAGCTGGCCCAGGACCTCCACCTTGCCCTTCAAGCCCCTCTCTGCAAGTGAGGTGACCAGGCCTCTGCGCTGGACGCCATCCATCCCCTCCCCAAGGCTTGTGGGTCGACTACTCTGGTGCAAAGTTGGAGGAGAATTTCTGTACAAGCCATTTCCCAGTTGATTTTTTGAATCCCAACAAGGCTTCTCTCCTTCCTGCTAAAATCCTGACGGGAGCAACGTTTTCTTTTCGTGGGGCTTTGGCACAGGCAGTGGGGGCAGGAGGAGGGGAGAGGGAGGGCAGATCTGGAAGGGATTCTATGGCCTTGACTTCTCTGTTAAGAATCCAAACCGCACTCTGAAAGCCAAACCGGTGACCGTATTAAAAGGGAGAGAGAGAAAAGGGAGGAAAATCCCCATTAAGGAAGCCCGAGACCACAGGGCATTAAAGGCCGCTTGTAAATGTAATTCAGCCATTTACGGTGAGGCCAGGCTCCTGCCGGAGTCTTCAAAGCCATGCAGACGCTGCCCCAGAAATACGATAAGCATCGTAAGGAAGATTACACACAGGGCATGAAACAGACCTCAGGACTTATCTTATTCCTGAGAGCAGAGAAGAAAGTGGCCAAGCCCAACAGGGTCTGATCATGTACATGGAGGTTGTTCTTCCTGCCACTCTGAGCTGGGTTGAGAAGGTGGGACCAGTAGAAAGAGCAGGGGCCTTGGCCTGGGTCTTGGGCTCAAGTCCTGCCTGGCGCTGGGGAGCGGCTGCAAATTCAAATAGATCTTCACTCCCTTGCTCGCCACTCATATCCTGCTGTGCTGTCCAGTTTCTAGTAGGCCATGGACTGGTATCAGTCTGTGGCCTGGGGGTTTGGGACCCCTGCTTTAAAGAACCTTTCCTCCAGTCCCTTTCTTCCATATCTCCCCCCATACTCTGGCCCTGGCTGGGCAGGCGCCAGCCCAGCAGGACCAGAGGGATGCTCACCCTCATAGGTGGGTAGGCATCCCTGAGGGAGGTCGATCTTTGCCCCACCTCCGAATCTGGCCTGACCTCTCCACAGGTGTCCGCTCTTGGACAAGACACAAATGTGGGGCACTGACTCAGGAAGCTTCACATGCTTAGGAGGCAGAGGTGTTTCCCCCTCCCTCCCAGGATACCAGACACTTAATGAGGCATCTTAGTGGCACCTGATGGGTCTTAGTAGTTGGCATTTCCTTCTAACGAATGAAGTATTTCAAGAAGGTGAGAGATGAGGACATGGCTTCTACTCACTGAAGGATAGAAGTGGATAAAGAAAAGAAAGATGCTTCTAAGAGCAGTTAAACCCCTAAGGCTGTCAGAGCCTCCAGGGACCTCCTTGTGAAATGCGGCATCCACGGGGTTCAGGAGAACAGCGGCCCAGAAAGAACAGGAACACCAGACACAGCACCACCAGCCAGGGAGCTCCCCCAACCCAAGCCATGAAGGGTCTATGTGTTTACAAATTAGGGGCATGTGCTTACGAACAGGCAAGCATCCACTGTACGGGGGCGATAAGCAGGCACTGATGACAGGGGTAATAGGAGAGGGCCGGCCTTGGGACCTCTTTTGGTCTGTCCCGTAGATCTGTTCTTGGCAGTCTCTCCTTTTCAAGATTCACAGCGTCTACGCATGAATGTACAACATCCTCGTTTAATTCCTTCTTCCTTGCTTTTTCTGCCATTTGGAATGCCTGCCATCCATGCATCCATCCATCCATCCATCCATCCATCCATCCATCCATCCATCCATCCATCTATCACTGTCTTGATGGAGGGCCTGTTTCAGATGCCAGGATCACTGCAGTGAAAGAGACAGATGGAGGCCCTGCTCTCGAGGTTTTTACTTTCTAAGTGAGGAGGGGGTGTGCATGGAGATACAGTACACAATTTCATATGTAGTAAGTAGTCTGGGCCGGGGCATGCCTCGGGAGCAGAATAATTCAGTTAGTGGTCAGGGAAGTCTCTCTGAAGCCAGAGGAGACTTTGAGGAGGAGAAGGAGACAGTCACGCAAGGCTCTGGGGCAAGGGGGGGCCACCAGAGGCAACCACAGAGCAAAGTTGGAAGATGGAAAAGAGGCCATGTAGAAATCCTGTAAGCCACAGAAAGGAGTCTGGTCTTCTTCTAAACGCCCTTGGACCTACTTATCCAAATCCCCTTCCACCCTAAGGCACAGTTTTCCCATCCTAAGACCTCCATGAGGCTTTCCTTGAATGCCTGCCTCCCGGTCCTTTGTCAACCTCCTGGACCCTCTGGCAGTCCACTCTTACCCTCATCTCTTACTGTCCCGGAGAATTTGTCAGGGAACCTCCATCATCAGGGCCCCCTCTCACCTTCTCAGTTCTCCACCCTCCGATGCTTAGACCAGCTCTCTCCAGCCACCCTGGCCTCCGAGAGCACAGATGCTCCCAACCCTCACCCTTCAGTGCAGTCCAAACAGCCTGGAGTGTTACAGAGGACTCGTCTAAGAAACAGGGGAGACCACAGACAGACCCGGAAGCTCACAGACCACATGGTCCTCATTCTCTGTGGACGCTCCTGCCTGTCTAATTGGATCTGAGGATTCATCTCCTAGGTCTAGTGTAACAAACTGCCACAAACTTGGTAGCTTAAAACAACAGGAATTTATTCGTTCACAGTTCTGAGGCCAGAAGGTGACATCAAGGTGTCAGCAGGGCTGTGCCCCCTCTGAGGGCTCTACAGGGGGAAGCCTTGTCTTTTCCAGCTTTTGGGGGCTCCAGGAGCTCCCTGGCTTGTGGTTGCATGGCTCTGATCTCTGCCTCTGCCTTCACATGGCCTTCCCCTCTGCGTCTGGTCTCAAATCTCTTTCTGCCTTTCTCTTATAAGTAAGTACCTGCCTTTGGGTTTAATTCAGGATGATCTCGTTTCGAAATCCTTCATTTAATTACATCTGCAAAGACCCTTTTCTGAAAAAAGGTCATATTCACAGGTTCCGAGGGTTAGAATGTGGACATATCTTTTTGGAGGCCACTATTCGACCCATCGCAGGAGGTTTGGGGAGAGTCCACAGGACCAGCAGACATCTGACAGAGTCTTGTATTCCAAACCGGGTTGCAATCGCCCTGAGGACAGAGATGACTTTCTTTACTCCCTCTGTCCCCAGCAACAACTGGCATGGAGCTGGGCATAACGAGTGTGGGTGCTGCCTGTGCCCTCAGGAGGGACAGGGAAGTGTGTGGAGAGAGAGCGGGTTGGGGGTCTCTGGACCTGAGAGAGGAGAGGCAAGTCATGAAATCTGAGAGCTGAGTAAATGTGGGGGTGGGGGAGGGTCCTCTCTGGCTCTGTTGGTTGATGTGGCACCCAGGTGAGACGAGACAAAATTTCCAGACAGATTAGAGGAAAGATGTGAGGGCTGCTAGAGGGACACTCCCCTAAAGTGACAGGTACGCTCATGGGGTCTGAATACTTGTGTCCCCTCAAAATTCATATGTTGGAATCCTCATGCCCAATGTGATGGTATTTGGAGGTGGGGCTTTGGGAGGTGATTAGGTCACGAGGGTGGAGTCCTCGAGAATGAGGTTAGTGTTCCCCCTTCACGTGAGGACACGGCGAGAAGTCTGCAGCCTGGAAGAGGGCCCTCGCCTGACCATGCTGGCACCATGATCTCAGACTTCCAGCCTCCAAAACTGTGATAAATAAATTCCTGTCATTTATAAACTACCCGGTCCGAGATATTTGGTTACAGCAGCCAGAACGGACTGAGACGGGGTGACGAGACACAGGCATTGCCTGTGGAGAGGAAAAGGAATAATCGGTCTTCCTCAGTCTGCTACTCCCACAGCTCTATCCAGCCTTAAGACCTCTGACCGGCTGCAGTCTGGGGACGGCAGGCCACTTGCTCACCTGCTTTCAGCCCCTGATGTAGCTGAGATGACACCCCCATTACTGATAGCCTTGTGACAGGCTTAGATTATACCCCGCTACCCAATCCTGCTTCTTGCCTGCATTGCCTGACCTTGCTTGCCCTTTACCCAGACCAGTAGAGGCAAGGGGCAATTTGGGCTGGGGGAGGGCTCGGGGTGAGGCCTCGATGCTGAGGCTGGAAGCAGTGGTTACACACAAGTTTTGGAAAGACGTGGTCCCGATGGGGAAGGTCTGTAGCCCAGGGGGTCCCGACTCCGTACCCTGAGATGTGACTCTCAGGGCTCCCTCTCTTTCAGATTCACGCCAAGACCCTGCCTCTGGTTCAGAGCCTAGCATGGTGGGCATCTCTGGGTTTTGCTTGTCAGCATTTTTCCAATACAGTGCCCTAATTTGCTTTTGAAGAACCATCCCTCCTTCATTCTTAGTCTGTGTGATTTCAGTGGGGTGCATCTCAGCCAAACCCCTGGGGTTCCTATCAGTATAGTCCAGTTATGAACATGTGACACAAGATGGTCCAGTGCGAATCAGCCTAGGACTTTTGCTGGAACTACCAGAAAGAGAAGTGCTCTCTTTCTACAGGGACTGCTAACCCATAAACTGTAAGCCCCAAATTGCTAGGGAGCATCTTCATATATCTCCGTCGCCATTGGGGAAAGCCTGTCTGCAAATGAAGTTAACAGAGAGGCAGAGCTGAGAGCTAGAGAAACACAAGATTTGGTCACCTAGATCCAGCCATGCCTGAAACCATTCTCCCCATAGTTTTCAGTTAGGGTGAGTCAGTAAATTTCCCCCTTTTTTAAAAACCAGATTGAGATGGGTGTAGTCTTGTCATCTGGAGGCTCCTGACTAATACATCTGGCCCTGCCATTTACTGTAGTGTGATACGAGATGAGTCACAATCTATTTGAACCTCAGTTTCCTTAAACTGCAACATGGGTACAGGGATGCCTAACTCAAAAGATTATTGTGAGGAGTCAATGAACTTGTGTATAAAAACATTTAACACAGAGCCCAGCCCATAACAAATGTTGAACAAATGGGATCTCTTATGAGCTGACTATTCTAGGTCAAGCAGGTGGGGATACTGGCTCTACTTATCTCCTCTCTGGCCCGGCTCTGTCCATCTCACTGGCCTCGTGGATCCAAGCACTACAGTGTTCCCCAGACACCTATCTACCCACCTGGCTTCCCCACCCAAGCCCCAATATTAACTCCCCGCAGCCTGCAGCAACGTTTCCTGATTCAAAGCCCCCAACTCCCAAACACACTGTGTCTTCCACGCTGCTCCCATTTCTCCTTTGAGGGACCTTCCTCTCCCTGCCCAATTCAAAGAGCGGTGAATGCAACACAGTGGAAAAACAGTGGCTACTCACTCCACTCGCCCAGACGGAGGCACTCTACGATGACAAGCACAGGTGAGTCTCCCCATCTGGCACCCTCTGCCCCATCATCTGCATACTTAGGGAAACAGACTTGCAAATATCCATTGGGGTTTCGCCATAGATCAAAATCTTAACCCTCTTGTAGCCATAACACGCTTACAATAAGAATTAGCATGTATCTTGGAGAGAAAAATGGTCTTCCAACTTCTGGTTTGGGAGTTCCCAGTGCAGGGCCAAGCTTAAGAGAGCAAAATCCTTCATTTCCCCATCCTCATTGGGGCCAGTGGGATTTATGGGTGTTTGCCAGAATTAAAGCACCTAGTCCTGGCATATTAAAGATTTTAATCACCTTTACTGAACCAAATGGAAGTGAAGGCTTTTTGAGCAGACTTATAGAGCTGTAGGACCAGACCAATTTCTTTTTTTTTTTAAAAATTTCTTTGTGTGTGAAGTATAAAGATACACATGGAAAAGTGCTCATGCATGTGTATAACTCAATGAATTTTCACAAACCGAACCTACCTATGTAACCAGCACCCAGGCCAAGAAATGGAGCATTGCCTGCATCCCAGAAGGCGTTTACTGCACAGGAACGGATTGTAGGTCAAGTTTGTTAGCACTTCTGTGCTGGTATGGATGTTAGAACTCTAGACTGACTGGGCGATACCTATTGCAGAGGAGGGGCATTAACATATTTATTGATTTTAGTGATATTTACTCTTACTTCTCCCAGGCTTATTTTAAAATGAGTTGATTCAAGTTGCAGCAGATTTAAGTGCATGGCGAGTCTGGAGGTCCCTTTTAATTGTGAAATGTGATAATACTTTCCATTTATTAATTGTTATACACCAGGGGTAAATGCTTAGCCTATATCAGCAGTCCCCAAACTTTTTGGCACCAGGGGCTGGTGCTCCTATGAGAATCTAACGCCTGATGGTCTGAGGTGGAGCCGAGGCAGGAATGCTGGTGCTGGGCTGTGGCTGCAAATACAGATGAAACTTTGCTCGCTTGCCTGTCGCTCACCTCCTTCTGTGTGGCCTGGTTCCTAACAGGCCACAGACCGGTACTGGTCTGTGGCCTGGGAGTTGAGGACCCCTGCTCTAGAGTTAGCTTTGGGACCAACAGTGTGACCAGAAACAAATCCTCGAGTCTACCAACTCATTCTCCTTTGCTGTGGAGAATGCCCAGGTTGGTCTCTAGCCCCGGCAGACCACAGGGATTTCATTAGTTGTAAGATGTACTTTGGATCACAGGCTGCTAGACAAGAGCAGCCCAGGTTCTACGAATCCCCCATAAGGTGGCCAGCATTCAGGGATTCCCAAGAGATGTCAAATCAGAGAAGGATGTTGGCCACAATGACACTGGGCATTGGTAGGGGACGTGGGCTGGCTCAGCCAGACTCTGGGAGGCAGACAGAACACTGAAGTTGACCTCCAGGGAAGAGAGAGCCTTTTTGATCAAATATAACAGTACTTAAAGTGGCCAAGCTGGGGACAAATGCCACTTGGGTGCCACCAGGGTATGCAGGCTTGTGGTCTCATTCAGAGCCAGGCTTGAACAGGGCTAAGCACACCCTGGAAGGTGCTTGGTAAACCCATGTAATATGTGCACTAACGGTGGGACAAGTGGCAAAGGCTAAGGGAAATGGCCTTCATAGCCATAGTCACACTGGTCTGATTTCACCTTCAAGCTGTACTTTTCTATTCTTGATCCAGTGGGAAGGTTAGAAAAAAAAAAAAAAATCAAAATCTAGGATTGTTCAGCTGCTGACTATGGGATCAGAGTGAGGGCTGTAGTGTTGCAGCCCCAGGCCTCGAAAACCCTGTGTCATGGGTACATGAACCTTCCTTAGCATTGGTCTTCCCATGTGCCGACTGGATTAGAGGGCTGGGATATGGAAGAGAAACAGCACACGGGATGAGCACAGCACACAGTGCCGGGCACACGGGAGGGGTTCTATGTAAGATGCCTGTTGCTATAGGGACGGGTGGGGCCAAATCATTTGATGTTTGGACAATAGTCCACGTGAGTTGCATGGTGACTTTTTGGCCTGATTCCTAATCTTTCTCTCACCCCTACTCCCAGTCCATTTGCAGCCCAGCAGCCAGAATCATATTCTTAAAAACGCAACCTTTGCTTAAAACATTCAGTGACTTCCCAGTGCATTGAGAATAAAATCTAAACTCCCTTCTCTGGCCTGCAAGGCCCTGCAGGATCTGGCTCACACCTCCCTCTCTCCGACCTCATCTCATCATGCCCTCCACGGGCTTCAGTTAGCGCCACAAACACAGCCAGTTCTTTCCTACCTTCAGGCCTGTGTGCACGCTGTCCTCGCTCCCAGGACATAGTTCCTGCTGCCTGTTGCACAGCTAACACCTTCTATCCTGCAGGTCACCTCTTGGGGAAGCCTTGGCAGGCCACTCCGAGTAAGGGAGGCCTCCCTCTCTCCCAGGCTTTAACTGTTTCCCTCTTAGAATTCACCATGATTTGTGATGTTCTTGATGCTTGATACGAGATCTTATATCTTATGTGATGTCTCGTTTACTATTATATTCTCAGGGCCCATCACAAGGACTGTGTTGACATTTGCTGAATAGGTAGATAAGTATGAGTATATGTGTTGACACACTCTTGTTCTAGAATGTCTCCCTCATTTATACACACACACCCCCACACACCTCTCTGAGGGGACAAGCAATGCAGCTCACCCCATACATGCTGGGTTGCTGGCTCAGAGTGGGGCTGTAACAGGGATGGACTCGCCCTCCAAGACCCAGACAGAGCGGGGCCAGAGAGTGTGGTTAACTCAGAGCCGGCATCAGGGCCAGGCTGTCCCCACTCTGTGTGGGTATGGGTGTGGTGGGCGTGGTGGGCAGTGGCTCAGCAACCCCGCTGTGGGAGCCGTGGAATAAACGGCCCTATTCAGCCAGTGAAGCCTCAGCTCCTTCCCTGCCCGGGGAGGCTGCCCTCAGGAAAGGGGACTGTGGGACGCTGGGCAGAGCTTCCTGGCAGCCTTTCCCTGTGGCGTGGCCCACAGTGGTGGCCAGGGGGCAGGGATGCAGGTAGTAATGAGCTAGGCAAAAGGAAGTGGAAAGAATGTTCCAGGTAGAGGGAGGAGCCTGAGCAAAGGTCCAGAGATAAAGAGACTAGCTGAAGCTGGAGAGAGAGAGAGAGAGAGAGAGACAGAGAGACAGAGAGACAGAGATGCCTTGCGAGCTTACAGGGGGTGGGCTATGAGTGGCGCCAACAGACTGAGCGGGTAACAGGGGTTTGATTACATGGGCCACACAGAGCAAAGCAGAGCAATTAAAGTTGTGTATTTCAGAAATACACACCTGAGTTCTTGAATCTGCAAGGTCGAGGACCACAATTTTAACCTCAGGGACATAACACCTACAAATCCTCCTAAAGCCCTTCTTCCTCAAGGGTCAGAAGATGGGGGTGGGGGCTGTCAAGCCTTCAAGAGATTCTTAACTACAACTTCCTGAATCAAAACCATGAAGTTAAGCCATTCTTTGAATTCCTAGCCCATAGAAACTGTGTGAGGCAATAAATGTTTATTGTTGTTTTAGGCTGCTAAATTGGGGGAGGGGGGTGAGTAATTTGTTACACAGTGATAAATAATTAATACAGGCCCCTGGGGTACCTGAATCAGATATTTGGAGTGTTAGTTACAAACGTAGATTCCTAAGATTTACCCAGATCCCCTAAATTAGATGGATGAGGAGAAGGGCAGAGGAAAAGTCTGCATTTTTAATAAGGCCCCTTGAGTGATTCTCCTGTACCTTTGTGGCTGAGAAGAACTGAGTTAATCTAACTCACCTGATGGATCTGGAGAGGCTCAGAGAGCTGATGGTTTGATCCTTATCACACATCTAAGCTGAGGTAGGCCTGGGCCCAGAATCAGCACGAGACTCCTGGTTCAGTGCTCCTTCTCCTTATTCCTCTTTTGTCCATTTCAGGTTGCTTATTTGAGAGGCAAGGGCTTTCTTTTCCTTATGTTTAAAATTTGCATGTAGTAAAATGCTACGGTTAACTATTTATCTGCTTCAGAGCTTGCTTTGCTTGAGAAGAACTATGTCGGCGATACTCAAAAGGTGGGCCTAGGGTTAAGAAGGGCAGGGGGTACTTGGCTATGCAGAGAGCCTGGCACGGCTGCAGAACATTGCATGGGAAAAGGCACCTCTACCCACCCAGGTGCCTCAGCTCCAGGCATTTCTCCCATGCAAACAAGATGCAGCGGGTACAAGGCAAAGATGATAAATGAGAACGAGGAGGGCATCTACCTTAACCCCCACTGAACTGTCACCCAGGTAGGTAAGAATAGTTCCATTTTCATTTGTATAGCATTTAGAGGCTTAGAAAGAACGCATGCACAATCTTACTTATCTTTGCAGACTGAAAGGTAGGTCTGGTACCATTCAGTCATTCACTCCACATATTTGTTGAGCAGCTACTATGTCCTCTAGGTACGGGTGATATATAGATATGTTATTTAATAAATATTTATATATTTATTATGTGCCAGGCACTGGCTTAAGCACTTTACAAATATTAACTCACTTAATCCTCATAACAGTCCAACAAAGTGGGCACTATTGTTCTTCCATTTAATGAGGAAGTTGAAGTCCAGAGAGGTTAAGTAACTTTCCTAAGGCTAAAAAGAGATTTGAAAGTAGGCAATCTGGCCCTGTTAACCAAGATAAAATAAGGCATGGTTCCTGCTCTTCAAAAACTCCAGTTTTTAAAATCTCATGACCACAGAAGAAGAAATGGAAGCTCAGAAACATCTTCTGAATTTCTCCAAGTCGCATACTGCTGGGACTGAAAGCCAGGTGTGATGCCAGAAAGTGTTACTTTCTTCCACCACCTGCGTCTGTTCACAGAGAAGGTTTAACAGAAGACCGGCACAAGACTGGCAAAAAAAGGTGGGTGCTTCTAGAGCTCAGGAAGAGAGAGAGTTTCTGCAGGCCTCACTGGCAAGTCTGAAGTATCCCAAGAGACAACAAAGCAAATGAACAAGCCTCGTTCCCTGTCCTGGTTGTCATGATTTGTGACTGTCTGCTGCCCTGCTGGTATTCATGCCTCCAGATATTTTGGGGCAGTGTTATTTATAGTCCATGTTTCTATTTATATTTTCATTGAATTCTTGCTAACCCTAGCTAAATTTTCCCCAAAAAACCTATAGAAGGGAAGATAAGAACTCTTTTTCACTATGTAAGTCAAGGGGCAAAGGTGAAGGTCAAAGTCTTGGCTGTGTGTGCAGTCTTTCAGCAGGAGCTCTTTGCAGGGAAGCGTTCAAGACAAGGGGGCTTTCTGCACTTTCCAAAGGAAATGGGGGGCGGGGTGGGGAAGGGCACAAAGCTGGCCTTATACAGAAGCAGCCACATTCTGCCAATGTGGTAGGATTGGAGGTGGGCCTAGAAGATCTCTGTTCCCTTAAAACGTTTTCCCTTTTGCATGATATTTCATCATTAGACATTTATTCCTTTGGTCTTAATACCTATTAGGTCACAAAATGTTGAGACCATGAGAAAACCTAGACAGTTTCAAATCCAGTCCTTATGTTTCATAGATGGGGAAACTCCGGCTCAGAGAGGCTATGACTTATCCTTATGGGGGAATCTGAATGAACAAATGGAAATCTATTAAAATATACAGGAGACCATCTCAGTGTTGGTGGAAAAGCTATCAGACATAGCAAAAGAAACTAGGGATAGCAAAGGAGGCTCAGAATTCCTCTCTCATCAAGTTTTAGGGATGAACAAGTGAAACTATATGCTGTTTCCTATTAGGTCCCCCAAATGAAAACTTCCTGGTTTGAGGATCATATAGAAAAGCAAAGCTGAAGTGGGACTTCTTTCTTCCTCATTTTCAGTCCCTTGTTGAATTGTGGTTTAGTAAACACTATCTGTGATGACTGTCAGTATGTAGTTACTTTATAGGTTTCTGTTTACTAAGCCAGCCTTTGGGAAATCAAGTATTTCCTTTTGGGCATTATGCCTGCAATTCCAGCATCAGTCAATAGGTGGATGGTTAAAAACTGGGTAGGTTAAGTGAAAGGTACCAGAAAATGATGTAATCTAGATGAGACATTTACTGTAGGAATGTGACACTTTTTAAAAAAGGACAACATTGATCAACCTTTCATTGATATACTAAAAGAAAACATGATACAAAACTCGCAACAAAATTTAAGGAAATGCAAACACCCTGCTGCAGGTGGCATACCTACCATTTCATACCAAAACTCAACTGTTTATCTCTAGTACATCTTTGTTCAATCTCACTCTGCAGCAAGCACTTCCAGGACATAGAAAACCATGTTCAAGAGTGGGCTTAGAAGTGGCAGGACCTGGGTTTGAATTCCAGTTCTGTCTCTTACTAGCTGAGGGCCCTGGGCCAGCCATGTACCCCTTCTAGCTTGTGAGTCTTTATCTAAATGAGATGATGTAAGCACATGAAGCCCTTTGCACATTATCTGGCAAAAGTATGTACTTAATAAGTAGTGATAATGTCCAGGCAGAAATCTCTCATTTATAATTGTTAAAAGTTTCAAGCCTCACACTCAGTTCCCCAGAAATCTGTTTGCAACTTTTCCCCTGTAACAAATTCAACAGAAAGTTACCTCTGGGCCACTCCGCTCATGTGTGAACAGTTGTTACCTCTCTTTCAGGAGCAAGTCTTTCTACTGAGAGAGAATGGCTCTGCCAACTACATAGGTCTTACTTAAGCCTTACTTAAGTCTTTATGAATTATCACTATGAAAGTTGTAAATTCATCTTTCAGATCAGATGAAATCCTTGCCCATGAGAGAAGGCACCAAGTTATCAGTCACCCACTCGTCTGAACTCTTCTTCTTGGGCTCCCTGACTTTGAAGCTTAGTTCTGCAGTACTTGCACAGAAGAACAAAAGATGTACCTCTAAAATCTGCTTCTTTGTTTTAATCTTTTTTTTTTTTTTTTTTGCCAGAGATTCCTTAAAAGAGACCCAAATCTTTTTCCCTCCTAACAGTACAACATAACTGGACACATGCCACATTATCTTCAAAACAATAGAGGGTTCATGGGCCAATCTCTCCTATCGCCAATCAAAGAGACTTCTGAAATTGAAAACCTTAGCAATCTCTTGGCTCCAAAAACTTCATCCCATCTTGGAAGGGAGGGGAAGAAGAATTTCTGATTTACAGCCTGATGAGGGAGAATGGCTGGGGCCTGAGCAGCCTCCTGGTTAGGCTGGTGATGGGGAATAGAGAGCTGTGCTGTGACTTATGCCCCCATCCCACAGGGTGCCAGAAGCAGGCAGGCAACTCAGGGATGTGCAGGGATGTCAGACCAAATGACCAGCCCTCACCGAGTTACTTGCATGAAGCCTCGTCTCCCCACGCACCTCTACTGAGCTTAGAAATTGGTTCATCAATGACGATTTAGTAGTTTATAATGCGTTGATGGACTGGGCATAACCAAATACCCAGGAAGTGTCAGAGTCAAACAGAGTCACACAGCCTATGGAAGGGCTTTGCTGGATCTTAAAATAGTGCTTCTCCAACTTTCCTGTACTTGCAAATCACCTCTGCACAGCATTAATCTGCACGCTGTGACTTAGTGGGTCTGGGGTGGGGCCAAGACTGCGTTTCCAACAAGTTCTCAGATGGTGCTCATGTTGCTGATCTGCAAACCACATTTTGAGCAGGAAACCTTAAAATAAGATCTCACTCTTGGAAAGAACCCCAGAGAGACAACTTACCATTTTGTAAGGAGCCCGATACTAACCAAGAAAGAGTGAAGATAGAGAATATAAAAAATGGAGTCACTTTAACAAAGCTGCTAAAATTATTAACATTATGAATGGAGAGGCATGAGGAACGACCTCATTCTTGTCCTAACTAGCCTGGGAACTTGAACCGTTTGAATTTTCCAGTTTTGTGTCATACTCCAGACCTCCAGATAACCCTCTATTACCCGCTGAAGGACTCACATATCCAGACCACCTGATAGCCACCTGACAGCCATTATCCAGACCTCTGACATATGACTGATAACCATCCTGGACCAGCCCTAGGGCTAGAATGCAGGACTGATTATTCTCAAGAATGCACTTTCTATGAAGAACTCAGAACTTGTAACTTTTCGTCCTTCTTCAGAACAATTCTGGGTTTTTGCCTAGGTGTGTTCTCAGTTTACAAACTCTATGACCCTTGAATAAATCTTTATCGTTTATTTCTAGCCAAAGCCTCCAGACTCTTTTTGGGTTCATTCAACACTAACAATCACCAAATCACCATTATGTATTGAGTGCTTACTATGTGTTTCATAGATAACATTTCATTTGGTGCTGTCAGCAGCTCTGGGGTTATTTTACAGATGAGAATTATGGTGGAGGTGCAGGGATGCTGAGTAAGGCTGGCCCAAAGACACAGCTATTGAGGATCTGACTCAGCGTTGTCTGGCTCTAAGGCCTCTGGTGCTGAAATGCAACGCTCACCTGTATCCGCCATAGAAAAGGCGCAGAGTTTCAAGCCAGACAGCTTGCACCAAGTAGAAAGCCCTCGTGTGAACCCAGATCTGTCTGAGCCCAAAGCCAGGTTCGGATCTGTTGGAACCACCGTGCTCTGGGGCTGGCAGAGCCGAGAGTAACACAACTGCCTTTGGCAATGCAACTTTGGACATTCTCCCTGAGATCTGCTCCGATTGGTTCTCAGTAAGGTGAATTCCAGCGGGCCCCTTGTACTCTGTCCTGGTGGGGGGAACAGAAGCGTAGCCCTTTTCCCTCACACCCTACCCCTGAAGGACAGAGAGGGGCTGGTGCTGCCAGCCAACCCCCACTCGCCCCACTCACTTCCTCCCCTGCCTTCTGAAGGGGCATTCAGAGGAACAGACTTCATCTTCAGGCTGTGCCAGTCCCTCAGGCCCACTGTGGTCTGGAGGCCGGGCAGCCTGGCATCTGGGGCCTCCTCTGTGGACATCAGTCCTTGGAACTGCGGCGGTCAATGGGGAGAAGGTGTTTTCAGGGCCCAGAGCGATGGCGCTGCTTGAATCCAGGCAGCCTCTGGATGAATGGTGCATCAGTTCACATGGGCCTGGGGTGTCTCCAAGGGTCAGCTCCATTCCAGCTGGGGAAGGGCTCTGGCTTGGAGCTCTGTCCTTGGGCCTAGGTCCAGTTGGGGTGAGCTTGACAAGCAGTGGAGGGGTCAGGCCAGACACATTGTGGAGATCTACCACCAGTGCCCCTCACCTCCTAAGAAGGGGGAGGCTCTGAGCGCCCTCTCAATGGGCCTAAGTGTTCTCCTTCCTCTACCATCACCCACTGCCACCCTCCTCACCGCCCACTGAAACCCAGACCCAGAAACCAGAATGTCTAGTGTCTGGAGGCTCTTGAAGAGGGAGGCTGATGGCAGGGACTCCTCACCACAAAGCATCTTTTATATGTGCCAAAGGCTTCAGCTATCTCAGGGAGGAGGGATAAATTATTTCCTTACAGCCCCAGGGGTGAAGTGCAAGGTGGGGCTGGGGAAGGGGTGCTGGTAAACGCTGGGTCTGCCATCCTGCCCAGGGCTGCCACCAACAGAACATGGCATCCTCATTCTTGACCCCTCCTTCATCCAGCTCTAATCCATCAGCAAGGCCTCTTGGCTGTTCTTCTAAAATATATCTCAGACCAACTTCTCTCGTGCCATTGCCCAGCCTCGACCAAGCCGCCCTCATCTCTGCGGGGCCTCGCTCACCTCCAGCGTTTTCCTGCTCTGTGCTCCCTCTCTCACCTTTTCAGTCTATCTGACATGTGTGGGCTGAGGGTTCCTTTCAAAATGGAAATCATGTGGCCCCTCAGCCTAAAACCTTTCAGAGACCTCACTGCACATAGGACAAGTCCTCTCCCCTTAGTGTGGCCAGGACCACTGCACGGCCTGGCCCTGTGTGGCAGCCACACTAAAAGCTCACACAGCCTCATCAACCAGGCCTCTACTGTGCCTCCAGAGATCTAGCACCTTCTTCCTTTCCCTCCCCACCAGCTGCCTGCTTGCTCTCATCTCTGTCACACCTGGGCTCAGGTAACTGACCTGTCAGTCATTTACTCTTGAGCATGAATTTACTGACAGCACCACTCCTAGGGCACAGCAGTGTCCTTTCTAGGCATGGAGTGAAAGGATTTAACTCTTGCAAAGGACATTTGAGCATCAGGTAAAGAAACAATTTATTTCTGGGGGAAGGGGTGTGGGGGAGAGATGAGTAATGTCACAGAGACCTGAAATCACTGGAATCTGGTGACTTTGCCAACAAGGGCAAGGTGATCCCTGGTTGCTCTAATTTAACTTATTCAATTTTGTGACACAGCGACTAGCGAGAGTTACGCTAGAACCCAGTCCAGGGCATATTTTTCTGCATTTCAAATTAAACGGGCTGACAAAGACCATGAAAAAACGCATTTCTGCTTAGATCAGAGGCTTCTTAGGGAAGATACCCCAGGATACATTCCATTCAGAGCTGAGGGTACAGGGTGGGTGTTTAGGGGGTCGGCTCCCTTCCAGAATTACCTCTGGACAAGGAAGACAGAGCAAGTTGTAACAAAATGACTTGACTCTTTCCCTGTTCTTGAAATGTGGGGATGACACAGGGGAAGGGCTACAGGGCTCCATCCACATTCACTTTCAAAAGTAAAAAGGGCCCTTGGGCGGCGGCCTCCGGCAAAGCTCATTATTCCCAGAGAGACCCGGCAGCTCTGGAGCTGAGAGCTGCCATACTGTCACGGTGGCAAGGGCAGGGCCGCGTAGCCCCCTCTCTACCTGTCAGCTTAGATTAGCCATCTGGATCATCAATTCCACAGAAAGCACTTCCTTGCTGCTTTGTAAGTTACCACAGGCAAGGAAGGAGAAGCAAGTGTGCGACCAGGGCTGAAATGCAGTGGGAAATGCTGAATGAGCAGAGAGAGGGCAGAGAAAGGAAACCCCACACTCGGGTCACGCGGGAAAGCCATGGCGGGGACAGGCGGGCTTGCAGCACCGCTGCTTCATGCACGCCACGCTGTCTACGCCTTAAGTGCTTGGAACGTCATCCTAAACCATGGGTAACCCATTCGACAGCTGAAGAAACCGACTCTGGAGGCTGTGTGATGGGGCTGGAGTCGCACAGCTTATGCACACGAGTGGAGCCCTCTCGTTTGTGGGTTGCATGGCCACAGGAGACACACTTTGGAGTTTCTCGGTTTCAGAGCTCCTGTCTATCCAGCCCTTCAACCCTAGCTCCGCGTGCTTCTTGCTGTACTTCAAGGGCACGCCCTCTGTCACACTCAGTTCACTACCCTTGCTGTCCCCTCGGCCTGACACTTGGCCCCGATCTGCCCATGCCAGGCTCCGTTCAGGTGTCACCTCTGCAAAGAGGTCTTTTCTGACCATCCGATCGCAGATGCCAACATACCTGCTACCTGATCTGTTTATTTTTTGTTCTGGAACTTAACACTATCAGCTGGTATTTGCTTTCTGACTTTCCCACTGGAAGGTGAACTTCCCGAAAACAGCTACATGACCAGTGCCTACAGCTGGGCTTGGCACAAAGCAAGTGCTCAAAAAACACCTGCGGCAGGAATGGACACTCAGCTCGTCCACGCTGTGTTCAGAGCCGGCTGCAGACAGCGAGCCCTGTGAACCACCCGCCCCAGATTACAGAGCGAGAGGATGATTTTGGGGGGTGGGGGCAGTAATTACAGCAAGAGAAGACCCAGCACTTCCAGAGGTTAGAGGAAAGCCACTTTTAAAACAGTGGCCAGGGCCTCTCAGGTCTATAATCTTGTCGATCTTTTTAAAACCCTGGCATTATCAGCAGACCTTATTTTTCCTTCTCCTTCACATCTTTTCCTGCCATCCCAGGTCATCAGAGGGGCTTGGAGACCTCTCAGGCCCTCTCCCTTGGGGGCTGTAGTATGGGCTAGCGTCTCTGATCGCTGCCTCCCTCCACGCTTCCAAGGCCCTTCAGGGAGGCTTTCTCAGGAGGCGCCTGGTAGAAATGCGCAGGACCGCCTACAGCCCAGGGAGAAGGCTGGCTCTGCCCCACGCAGCCGGCTAGCTCTAGCTAAAGACATCCCTTCCCCCTGTTTCCTCCTGCACTGGAACAAACACCGGATTTGCTGCACAGGGCTCTGGGGGGCAGGGAGAGGAAGGCCCAGGAGACCATGCTTACAATTCACCCAGCACCCTCCTGAGCTGTGGCTCTAAACTGCCTCTTCGTTAAGGGGTCCGTACGTAAACTGATGAGCCACTACAAAAGAACCAAGCATGCCTGCTGTCTAAAAATACATGCCTCTAAGCTGGTAAGGTCACGAGGCTGCCTGCAGGCTGGCAGCACCTATTTTGATTATGGTTATAGGCTTACTTTTCTTCCGGTGTTAATTTCTCCATGACTCATGAATCCAGGAATATGTATACCTATGGGTGGGACCGACTCAGCCATTAGGATGAAGGAGCTTTATGGAAGCTCAGAAGCCCAGTACCGGCCAGCACAGAGACACAGATGGCCTGTGAGTGGGAGGAAACCTCACACAGCCTTTGCCGAGTGAGTTCACTTCTTTCTGCTCCACTGCCTGGCTTCTGAAGTCCCTAGGTCCCTGGTTGCAGTTGTTTGCTTTTTACATCAGCAGCTACACCCTCGAGTTCACTCTATAATGACCATTTCCTCCCAGGGAGCCTCCTTGGGCTGGCAAACTCAGGATACACAGGAAATCTACTCCAATCCCAGGATGGGCAACAGGAGATGAATTTTCCACAATAGTCAGAGCATTCTGTGTAGACAATAGGCTGCCCTGAGAGGCTGCTGACCCCACCACGCTGGGCCGAGTGTGCTGAAAAACTTCATTTCTACCCCAAAAACTTCATTTCTACCCCAAAACTTCATTTCTACTCCAAAAGCGGGAGACCCCAGAAAGCACAAGACACACTTGTTGTGAGATCATTCTCTCTGCTCCCTTCACTCCTGTTAATCTCATCAACACGGCACTAACTGCCCTTTTTGTTCTGGATTATCTTTTCGAAGGTGTTTGTATAGCAAACAGTCTTAGAAGACAGAGGCAGTGTCTTGCTCTGGAGGGAACAGCAAGTGTGCATATAGCCTGGAGAGACCGAGATAGTCTTTCTCCAGAGCAAAAGGGGTAGGTTTGCCTACTCTTTGTTAGAAGAGACGTAAGCTCCTTAAGATCTGGGTTCTTTGCCTATAATGTGACCCACTGCATGTGCAGGCATTCATCTGGGCCCCTCGGACTTGGAGCATCGAGAAGCGGAGGCAGTGGGGCTTGGCTGCAATGGAAAGTGATGGAAATGTGCTGATCCTCATGCTGCTTGCTGTGCTGTAACAGCCTTTCGTCTCTGACCCAGGAGTCTCCTGCTTTCTGCTAGCATTCAGGAAACAAGGGAAAGCTAACTTAATTGGCTTGCAAAAAGGGTAAAATTTCATTTCTTTCACAGTTCTTGAGTGGAGTAGTTCTGCTCCTATTGAGGTCGATGCCCAATCTTTAAGCTCCAAGTCTGCCCTCTTTCCAGCAAACTCAGAAGCCCCAAATTATAAACATAATATAAACCAAGGAAAGAAGAATTCCTTAAAAAAAAAAAAAAAGAGTGCTCTGCTTTGCAAAAGGTTTTACTGCATGCCTCTTTTAAGTAGAATAGCATTTAGGATACTTAAAAGATGTGATTTGTCCCAAACTGCTGAATTTGCATTGAAGTTTTTAGGGCTAGGCCTTAATATAAAACAAAGTTGACCCCTGCTCTTCTGTTGGAGGTGGGAATGCCGAAACAGGCCTGGGATGGAGGTTCTAGGGGACTGCCGTCCAACCCCTGCCTCCTGCATAAGGACCAGCTGGTGAGCTGCTTCACAGACCTCTCCACCTCCATACAATAAAAATCAGTTACTAGAGTCTGTAGTCAGTTACAGTCAATATTGGTTTCCCGGGTTTGATAACATAGCATAGTTACATAAGATATTGCCCCTGGGGCAAGCTGGGCAATGGGTTTACCACTCTGGCTATGTGATGGTAGAAGTGATTTGATATCACCATAAACTGGGATCGATGCCACCTGTCCTGCAGGATGGTGGTGGGATTGGAGGGGAGGAATGTAAAGCGCCGAGGATTTCTACAACATTTTTTGAGTTGATAATTATTTCAAAATGAAGTTTTTAAAAAAATGATGTGACTTAGAAAGGAACCAAATGGCCAATCTTGTTAGAGTCACAATTAAATAAAGACAGATAGCCTTGGAGCTATCCTGTTTGCAATCATATTAAAATAATTAACTAAATGGTTTAATTGCAAAAAAAAAAAAAAATCAAGTACTTAGTGCTGGTGACCTCAGCCACTCACTAGAATGAGAGAGTTCTTTTAGGTCACCTCCTGGTCCACCCACACGGTGTACTCCTGAAGCACAAGATAGTGATGGCAGCTAGAAGGACCAACGGCAGAAACTCCCAGATCACTAGCCTGGGAGATGTGGAGGCAAGCAGGGAGGGGCAAAGACAGTCCGGCTAAGGCTGGCCATGGCAGTTCCTCCCTGCCGAAGGGAAAGCACAGGGCACAGTTAGAAGGAGCCTGGCTCTGCGGCTTAATGGCTAAGTGGTGGTGGAAAGTGACTTGACTTCTCTCTGGGGAAAGTGCCATCCACCCTGCAGTAAAAACTGGAGAGAAGCTTTGTAGAGTGCCTAAAACAAGGCGAGGCACATAGTAAGAGCTCAATAAAAGGTATCTGTATATAAAGGAGAAAGTCCAATTCGTGATCAATCAGCTAGTCTTAACAAAGCACCTACCATGTGCCCAGCCCCACAATGGAAAGTCCTGCCAAGAAACCACTTGGGTTTTCTTTCCCAGGATGTCTTGCTGGAGAACCACTTCTCCCACATGGGCCTGTAACTTCTCACCCCTCCCATGGGCTCTGCAGGCCTCACAAATGTTGATGGTCTGGGCACAGTGGATCTTCACCCCCAGGGCCCAGAAACAGGTTCCAGCCCAAGTGACAACAACTGGGGGGCCTTCATTAATGGTAGCTTCCCTATAAACCTTTATATAGGTTTTTGAATGGCATGTACAGGCTCCCCACTCTACTATCTTGTTGGCCTGCTCACAGCTGTCCACTCCCTAACCCCCACTCCAGCAGTACTGCAGAACATTCTACCTGTCCCTTAAGAGCCAGTAGGCACATCTAGGGTGAGCTTCTCCTGGGATGAAGCCTCTATGTTTGGCCACAGAAGCCCCCGCCCTTGCTACTCTTCAAACCCACAGACTGACCTTGAACTCAGGCCATATACCACCAAGACGTAGCCTGTGTTCTAGATCCTAAGATTTACAACTCATATGTGTAATTTTCTGCCAAGATTTGACTGGCAGCTGAGCAAGCATGTAACCATGTGAGCCTGGATCCCTTTCTTCTCTCAATTTCTCTGCTTTCTCTGTCACTTCCACTAGCCAATCAAATTTCTATGCATCCTCAGCTATGAGCCTGCAGCTAGCTGGGCCAAAGCAAAGCAGCTGACCTAACCCTCCAAACACATCCCCCAGACCCGAGACCCGGGCAGGAGAAACGCACATACATCTCCAAAGCTAAAACTGAGACTCTTCTGGTTCTCTCTGCTTCCTCTCCTTGGGTTTTTCTTGCTCTGAAATTCTAGGCAAGGTGAAAGGCTGGTATAGCTGTTCCCAAGGCTGGCTGCCAACCCTCCCTGGGGTTTTAATTGTGAAGGTGGCTGCTTTAGCTCTGAGTGTTTGAACTCTCTGAGGTTCTGCTGAGTCACTGCTGCCTGGGCTGAGCCTGGGGGACTCAGCAGGTGACCACAGCTATCTACTTCAAAAGTAGAGAGGTAGAAACAGAGATTCAAGCTGTTGCTAGGTAACACAGTAGATCTGTGGGTATCCTGCCCTGAGCCCCTTACCTGCCCTGAGCCCTTTACCATCCCTGCTATGGGTGCTGGCTGCTAAGGGCTCATAGCTGCCCCTTCTCCAGAGGCATGCTCTCAGCCCTCAGTCCTCAAGAGCCACCTTGGCCACACTCCACACCCTCTGAGGGAGAGGGCAGCCCACAGACAATGGATGATTGATATGGGGGTTATAAAAGTTGTCCTCTAAGATGAGACAACTCTCTGGTGCCATCCATCCTCGGTGCCATCCATCCTCGGTGTCATCCCCTGCCCTGTCCTGCTTCCCTCATTGCCTTAGGATGTTTACCTGAGAGCAGGCCTCAAGTTACCTGCAAAAGGATCCTCATCTCAGGCTCTGCTTTTAGGTACCTTGACCTAAGAAAGGCAATGTTCGTCATTGCTCTTCTCTGACGTCTTCTCCTCTTGGGAGACTCCTTTGACTCAAGTTTGTGGGGGTAGGCTGGGAACCCTCATGCCTACTTAGCTCTCACTAGCTGGGAACCCTCATGCCTACTTAGCTCTCACTAGCTTGGTTCTAAGTGTGTTGGGTTGTTTTTCCTCAATCCTTTTACATCCTGTACATGCTAGAAAATGAGTAGAGTATGAACGGGTTAAGGTAGTTTCTAGTGGGGTGCGGGGAGCCAGGGAC
>NW_011888870.1:5823452-5826097 GCF_000151845.1 Pteropus vampyrus | reverse complement strand
TGGCACAGCCTGAGTGCCTCCTACACACCCAGACATTGAATGATAATGAGGTGCTCTCTCCCTGGAGTGCTGGCCCATTCTTCTTGAGCAAATAGGCAGCCTTCATGCCCCAAGGTCAGGTGCATGGAAGCTTCATGTTGGCTCTGGGACACTTGTTTTCACAGCATTCCAGGTGGATCCCTAGGCCTTTGGTGGGCAGAGCATCTGGGCTATACTGGAGCAACATCGAAGGTCATTACAAACCTGGGTGTTAGATATTTCAAATATCTTGAGACTCAGCGTAAAGCCAGGCAGGGCACAAAAGTGCCAGTGTTAACTCCTCGACCAAGGATGGAGAAGCAGTCCTCTGCCTCCATGGAAGGAGCCTGGGGTGAGATTCCCTCCCCCATCACTGACTGGTTTTTGTCCTGCCCAAACTGGGGAATTCAGAAGTTCTTCCTTATAGCTAAATTAATTCTCTCCCACTTTAACATAAGACTCAGAGGACAGGTGGCAATGTGTGCTAGTCTTTCACTGCTTTTGAGAAGGGGGGTGCGTGAGGAGCACATTTCAGAGAGGAACCACTCTCTAAGGGATGTGCCCTAGGTATGTTTTCAAGTCAACACGCAGGTGCTGACCATGTGCAGGTTGTGTGCCAGGATTAACAAGATGCAAACCCTGCTTCTTGCAAAGGTCCCACTGATGGCTGTCATCCTAGAGGCTAGCCTATGGAGGTCCAGGCCTGGCAGTAACCGAAGATCATATGACACACCTGAGAGGTTTTCTTCTAAATTACACAATATAATCAAATGCCTTAAACACGTTTCAAAATGATGCAGAGATTAATGCCCTTTACAGCTGGACAGGCAGGGGTTCAAGTGCTGGCTCTGCCAACTCACAGGCTGTGTTATGTAAACTCTCGGAGCCTCGGCTGGATCATGGTGCTGGGAGGACTGGAGGTCATGCAGGAAAGTAGGCTCAATTTAAGTTTCTCAATGATTATAATGGGAGCCAGCGGAAAGTTCAGCCTATAGTTTTTCATCCTTTCATTGGAGAATTTGATCTCTGTGCTTTTTGTAAAAAGGACCCAAAGTCCAAGAGCTTGAGAAACTTCAGAATTTACACAGTCTTGGGCCAGCAGAGATGACCTTGGAATGGTGCGAGAGGCCCCTGTGAGGGCAATGGCCTTCAAAATCAGGGACTTCTGATCCCCGATCCCCAGGAGGAGTTGTTAATATGCAGATTCTTAGGCCTACCCGACCCAGAATTTCTGGCTCGGTAGCCAGCCTTTTCTTGGCCTAAGGAATGCCCCTCCCCAGCTGGTCCTCCATCCCATCGGCAGGACCATCCAAAGCTTACCTGGGAGGAAGGGGATGATTCTTTGCTTGGGGTCCTTCTGGCCACCTTCAATGGGAAACTTATCCAAAAGCTGCATCTGAGAAGTGAGACAAAGGGACAGGATTCAGAAGACTGGAATGGCCCTCAGCGTCCCTTCCCCACTTCCACTCCATTGCTCCAGGGCCCCGCTGTCTTCACACGGATGAGTGACACCTCAAATTCATCTTTTCACAGATGACTGAAAAACCACATGGGGCGTGAAAGGAAGGAGGCCAGAGCTCTCTATGCATCAAATGGGGTGTCTGAGTAATCTCAGGGAGGATTGGGGGCACAGGAGGTGGTATCTACAGATTGCCCCCACCCAGAGGAGGCTGAGGTAGAAACCAGCAGGTGTTCAGGCCAGGATGCAGGTGGGGTTTCCAGAGGCTTCTTTGGGCCCAGTTTCCTTCATAAGTCATATGCTGGGTGAGCCCTTAAGCCACCTGCCATCCCAAACCCTCACGAGCCAGGACTGTGGAAAGTCCCACCTGATACTTTAGACAGACCACCCATCTTCCAGAACCCCTCTACAGAAACAGACCCAGATGTTATTTTAATTGCGAAACCAAATCCAGCCGCTTGTCCCCAAGGCTGGAAGGCCCCCTCCCCCATTTCCTACCTTCCTACCCTTGAGATCGCTGATGTTTTCCCAGGGACAGACCCACTGGAAGAGTTTCCAGGGTTCTGGAGGAACAACTTTTTTTTTCTTCTGCTATTCTGGGCTGAAATTCTGTATAAACTGGAAAAACACACAGCAGACAGGATGGCCGAGGCCATGGACAGCCCCTGTGCCTGTGGTTAATCTCCCTTCCAAAGCACAGGCGGAGCTTAGTGGAGAGGGCAGGTCTGGTGAGCCCTGTGGAACCAGCTGTGTGACCTTGGGCAAGGTACGGAAGCTCTCTCAGTTGACCCTCAGGCGCCTCATTGGTAAAATGAGGAAGAGCAATCACATGATATCTAAAGTCCCTTCCTTCCTTCAAATATTTTTGAAGTACCTACTTGGAGCACTGGGCACTAAGAAAAAATGGCAGGAAAGAAACAGACAAAGCCCTTGCTCTCAGGGAGTTTACATTCTAGTGGAAGGACACAAACTCTAAATAAATATGGACAATGTTAGGGGAGGTTTAAGTGCCATGAAGACGAATGAAGTAGGATAAAGTGTTGGGACAGAAAAGGGTTGTTATTTTACATAGAGTGGTGAGAAAGGCCTTATGAGTCAGATGGCAATTCAGAGACCTGCAGGAGGTGGGGAAGCAAGCAGAGCTGGGGCGAGGCAGGGAAGTGCACAG
>NW_011888870.1:5805291-5822387 GCF_000151845.1 Pteropus vampyrus | reverse complement strand
TTCTGAGGGAAAGCATGGAGGTATCTGAGGAGAAAGGCAGGCCCAGCGACACACCTGCCAACATGTTAAAATGCAGGTTCTGATTCAGTAGGCTCCTGGCAGGGGCATGAGATCCTGCATTTCTATCAAGCTCACAGGTGGCACTGAAGTTGCTGCAGCAAAGCTCTGGAGCTGTGCTGTCCTATATGGCGGTCACTGGCCACATGTGGCTGTTGAGTACTTGAAATGTGGCCCATCCAAATTCTGATGTGCTGCACGTGTAAAATATGCATCAGGTTTCAAAGTTTTAGTACCAAAAAAAAAAAAAAGAATGTGAGATATCTCATTAATTTTTGTATTGATTTCATGTTGAGATGATAATATTTTAGACATACCGGTTAAATAGAAATACCTTAGAAATAATTTCACCTGTTTTCTTTTACATTTTTAAGTGGCTACTAGAAAATTTAAAATTACATATGTGGGTCATATTATATTTCTATTGGACAGGCTGCTCTAGAGCAAGACAGTTCTCAAAGTATAGTCTGAAGTCTGCCCATACCTGAAGCATGTGAGGGTGGGTATTCCTGGGCCCTGCCCGGAAGTTTGTGAACCTTTACTCTAGTGCTAGAGACAGATAAGCAAGTTCTGGAGTGAAGGGGAATGGTGGGCAAGGAGGTATGAACAGGATCCTGTGGGCCCAAAGGAAGAGGTCAGGGAAGGCTTCCTGTAGGAGGTGAAGCTAACTCTATTTTGCAGAGTGACAGTCACATTCCCTGTGTCTTCCCCGCCAAAGAGCAGTCTGAATTCCCTCAGTGGGTTCTTGTGCCTCCTGGAAGGCAGGGACCATCTGACAGCCCCACAGATTTCAGCTTTCCTTCAAAAGGCCTCTTGGAGGATGCTTTGCACCTTCTTCTGTAACAGATTTTCCTCTTCCCCGACCTCTGTCTTAATCTGGGCCCTCCTGGGGCCAAAACAAGCCCATCCGCTGAGAGTACTGGGTCAACGGGTCCTGTCCAGAGCCATGAGTACCCAGATGGCCTGCTCCCCTCCACCCCTCACCCCAGGTGCTGAGCCCAGCCATACCTGTCACCTAATCTCACCACCACTGCTGAGCCAGAAGGGCCCTAGTATTTGCCTTCTCCCTCTCCGTCATCCTCAAGGCCCACTGGCCACAGGAAAAGGAAGCATCACGAACCAGCTGCCAGCGACATTTTCTGTGCCCATAGGTCTCCTTTCAAAGGAAGCAAGTCCCCTTGTTCAGACTCCAGAGCAAACCAAATAAGGGCGGCCCGGCTGAGTTTACTCCGTGTGTGGGGGGATGCTCCCAAAGCTCTACCATTCAGTGTCTACGGCAGAGTGGTACGTGATGAAATAAACATCTGGGGCCATGATGGATATACAATTCAAACGTCACCCCACGTGCTGTGGGATGGAATAGGGCGGGGAGCAGGCGAGTTGCAAAGTGGTTCTGTAACCTGCCTAATTTGCAAAACTGGCTTCCATAGATAAAACACACACACAAAAGGCTGAGGAGGGCTGCTAATGAAGAAGCCCGCCTGGGCCTTCCATGGGGAGGAAGCCTGGGTGCGTGGGCAGTGAGAAAGGAAGGCTCCGCCCAGCAGAGACTTCTGCTGTGGCCACCTTTTCAGGCAGGAAGTGGACTCCAGCAAAGGCCTAAGTCAGGCAGAAAGAAAAGCAGGGCCCCTTGCCAGGGTCCTTCTTAGAGTGAGAGGCATTTGGCTAATGGAGCCCTTTGCAACCACATCAGAACTTCGCAGTGTGTAGGACGCCTGGCTATTTATCTAAAGGGTGGATAGTGTGAGAGATACAGGACAGCTTGGCTCCAAGAGCTGGCCCCAGCCAGAGAAAGCTGATTCAGCAGCTCATCTTGGGCAGAGAGCTGAGCAGCAATAAACACTGGGGAGAGAGAAGGGTGGGTCCCGAGTCCAGCTGGAGCACATCTGTAACCCGAGGCCAACTCGCCCTACTGAGAGGGTGGAGGTCTCAGCAACTCCAGCTTTGGAGCTCCAATCCTCAAACCTGAATCCACTTTTCCAGTTCAGGAACAAAGGGAACATTACTCCAAGAGCCTGAAGGTTCCCTGACCCAGAAATTCCTCTCACAAAGAAAGAGGCATGGCCACCCAATCCCCCTGGGGACCATGACAGATCAAGGGAAACCTCTGAATTGGCTTGTCCATTTTACTAAGGGCTTACCAGTCCCTGTGTTAGATTCTGGGGACACATCGGGGAGAATCACAGAAACAAAGACGGACAACAGCGATATGTGTGGCTTTTCCTAAAGTTCTCATCTACTTGTGGCCTGAAATGTACTCCCCTGTTCCCTTCCTTCTTTGATGACCTTATCGAGTGACATCTACCCTGGACAGCCTTCTTTGCCCATCCCAGCCTAAAGTCATACCACCTTTCTTTGAATTCCAAAAGCACTCCTTGTTGAAATTCCCTATTTCAATTCTTCACAAAGTCTTTTATGACTTTTTTGTACAAGTTCCCCTCATTGCCCAAAAGGAAGCACTTTTCCCCCTGTATGGCACTGGTACCCTTATATAGAATCAGCTGACCATAAATGAATGAGTTTATTCCTGGACTCTCAATTCTACTCCTTTGATCTATATGTCTATCCTTATGTCTGTAGCATACTGATTATTGTAGCTTTGCATTAAGTTGTTTTCTTTCTTAAAAGACTTTATTTTTTAGAGTCGTTTTAGGTTCACAGCAAAACTGAGCAAAAAGTACATAGAATTCTCCTGTACCCCTGACCCCACACACTGGCAGGTCTCCCCACCGTCAAAATCCCAGGCCAGAGTAGTACATTTGTCATGACCGCTGCATCTACACCGACACATTACTATCACCCAAAGCCCATAGCTTACATTACAGTTCGCTCTTGGTGTTGTATGTTTCATGGGTTTTGATGAATGTATAATGACATGTTTCCACCTTTATAGTATCATATAGAATAGTTTCACTGCCCTAAAAATCCTCTGTGATCCATCTCTCCATCCCCTCACCCCTAGTCTCTGGAAACCACTGATATTTCTACTGTCTCCATTGTTTCGCTTTTTATAGAATGCCAAATAGTTGGAAGCTTACAGTACTGAACCAAGTTACATTTTTGAGATAAACTCTGCTTGGTTATGATGTATTATCCTTTTTATATACTGCCGGACTTGATTTGCTAATATTTTTGTGAGGAATTTTGCATCTGTGTCCATGATGGATATTTTTTCCGAATATTCTTTTCTTATAATGTCCTTATCAGATTTTGATACCAGGATTATCTGGTTTCATACATGTGTTGGAAAATATTCTCTCTTCCTAAGAGTCTGTATGTAAGACGGTATTATTTCACGCTTGAATGTTGGCCCTAATGGGTTCTCATACCCGTATTAAAAAGAAATTAACCCCTAGAAGGTATAAGACACTAGGCTTAAGAAAGAAAATAAGATGAAAAGGGTAGTGATGATGGTTGCACACCAGTATGAATGCACTTAATGCCAATGAACTGTACACTTTAAAAAAAGGTTTAAATGGTAAATTTTATGTTATGTATATTTACTACAATAAAAAAGTTTTGTGTTATATATATTTTACCATAATAAAGAGGGAGAGAGAATGAGATCCTAATGCTGCAGAGTGCACAGAACCAGCAGAGCACAGACATAGACTAGGAGGAGTCTTTAAAATTCTCTCCTTGTCATCCCAGGAGCGGCCACTCAAAGAGCATGAAGCAGAGCATTCAAGTCTGGAGCCTGGACTCAAACTACACCAGCTGACTAAGTGGTCCCTTTCGAGGCACTTACCCTTGTCTATACAACAGAGGAAGATGATGCCGCTCACAGGGAAGATATGAGAACCCCGAGGAGATGCTTGCTGGGCATGCTCCCTAAACAGAAAGGGGTAGCACAAGCATGAGGCAGCATGGCAGTTCCTCAGAAAGTTCGTAGGATGAGGCAAGGTCGAGGATGGGTGGACAGGAGGGATACAGGCTTTCTTGTCAAAACCACTACAGCTCTCGGGGAACAGATTTGACATCCCATGCATCCCTGAAGCAGCAGCCAAGGAGAGAGACAGAGCAGAGAGGACCTGTCCGCCCTGGCAAGGAGCTGCCTGCACTGGGTGCATTTGGTTGCTGGGGCATGGGCCCACAGCACGCTGAAGCCAAGACACAGGGTGCTAACAGCACACCTCAACTTTGAGAGGGAGCCTAACCCAGCCTCCAGAAATCCTTAACAAGTCAAAGAAATCTTCCATGACCATTTTCTGAAAAATGTACAAACCTTCACTACTTCAGACCCTTCCCAATTAAGCCATTACCTATGATGTTCCGTGCACTGCACGAGTGTGATTCAGAAAGCGTGTAAATCACAGCCCGTGATCTCTGACTGGGAGCTGGGAGAGCCAGGGCACAAGGATTTACCTAGAGTGTTAGATAAGTGTCAGCCTGCTGAGAGGCATAGAAAGCCATGCAGTGGGAGTTCAGGAAAGAACAAGATCAGTTTGGCTGGGGTGAGCAAAGCAGACTTCTCAGGGCAGGACACAGTAGAGCTAGGCCTTGAATAAAAGATGGCTGGAGAAAAGGAAGGACAGCACTCCACAGGGAGGAATGGTGAATACAAAGGCTTGGCAGTGGGAGAGTCAGGGCTGCTAGATGAAGCAGTCAGATTGGAGTGAATCGACTAGTTTGTGAATTCCATGAAATGCTGCCATGTGTCAGAGAAAGAGACAGGATTCAGGGTGGAGGCCCTTGATAATTTATTCCAGGGATCTGGGGTGACCACATGATTGGCATCAGAACAGGATGATGGTAGATGCCCGAAGTGCCATTCCACAGGCAAAGTTAGGGCATCCTAAAGCATCACTGGAAATGAGACGAGGTGGAGAAAGAGTCATTTCCAGAACTCGTGTTAAGGATAGTAACACACGTGGTTGGAGTCTCTGGGTTGGGGGGTGGGGTGGCAGGTGAGATGCTCCAGAAGCCTGTTGGAATCAAAATACTTCTTCACTTAATTGCGGTCTACAGCAGCTGGGTCTGGTGACAAGTTGGTCATTTGCTTTGCTGTCTGGGATGAACCTATCAACGACATTAAGTGAGGACTGTGTGTGTGTGTGTGTGTGTGTGTGTGTGTGTGTGTGTTCTAACTGTATTAATTTGCTAGGGCTGCTGTACCAAAGTACCACAAACACAGTGACTTAAACAACAGAAATTTTTTGTGTCAGTCCTGGAGGCTAGGAGTCCAAGATCAAGGTGTTGGCAGGGGAGGTTCCTTCTGAGGGCTGTGCAGGAGGATCTGTTCCATGTCTCCCCCCTAATTTCTAAGAGTTTGCAGGCAATTTTTGGTGTCCCTTGGCTTACAGAAGTATTACCTCTATCGCTGTCTTCATCTTCACACGGTGTTCTCCCCGTGAGCATGTCTGTATCCAAATTTCCCCTTTGTATAAGGACACCAGTCATTAGATTAGGGGCCCATCTTACTCCAGTATGACTTCATCTTAACTAATTACATCTGCAACAACCTTATTTCCAAATAAGATCACATTCTGAGGTCCTGGGGATTGAGACTTCAACATATAAATTTTGGGGTACATATAAGACTTCAACCTCTAACACCAACACACATTAAAACAATAACTAACTATTCAACAAAAACACCCATATTCTACCAAGAGTCTCCTCCTGAACTCACAGTGGAGCCTACACAACATTTTGGAAAATGTGAATAATAATAATAAATAGTGCACAGCTAGTCAGATCTTGATTCGATTCAGTTTCCTCATCTGTTAAGTGGGGACAGTGCTAGCACTTGCCTGGTAGCGTGGGTGAGAGGATTAAATGAGATGTGCATAAAGTGCTTGGCACAGATCCTGGCACAGACTAAGTGCCCCATACACGTTAGCTATTATCATCATTACTGTCATCATCGTCACTCTTGTTAGGACCCCAGGCTGCAATCCTAATGTCAGAGAAAGTGCTTGGGAAGCTACAGCCCTGATCAGAGAGGCAGTCGTGAGACCATGAGGTGCAGATGGGTCTGGGAGGTGTCTTGGCCAGGCTTGGCTTGGCTGTGAGTGTCTAGGGGCCCCAGAGGAAGAACTGCCCAGCTGGTGCGCGTGGGCTGGGCCCCGGGAGGAGACCTCTGGCTTCTCCAGCAGCTCATCAGGTGCGTGGGGCCTGGCTGGGACCTGAAACATGTTTTACATTAACGTGGCGGGGCCTGGGCTGATAGCCCGACGCCTACAGTGAGATGCACACAGCAAAGAAGGCAAAGATGTGCAGGACGGTGCCATCGCCGGGGAGTTTCCCCAAGCCTGGAAGGTGTCCGAACTGCTAGCTACACCTGTCCCTCCCCGCTCATTCCCTGCACCGCCACCAGGCCGACCGACAGCAGTCAGAGAAAGAGCACTGGATGGGACTCGGGAGAGGAGGGTTCCTGTTCCAGCCTGCAAGGACTTGCTGGGCAACTGTGGCAAGCGGCTCAGCCTCTCTGCGGCCTTATCTATGAAATACTTGCCCTGTTTCCATGGGTGTTGTGAAGATCCAAGGAGAGGCACATGAGAAAGTGTTGCCAAAAACCAGACATAGGTATTCCTACTTAACTTCTCTGTGCCTCAGTCTGCTCATCTGTGAAATGGGGTCAAACTTATTTTCTCCTCCTTGGCGGTTGATGCGAAGTCAAAAACAGAAAATGTATATGCAAAGTGCTTTAACACATGCTGGGCACAGAGGAAACCACCAGAAGCCTCTCTTGGCACCATTTACCACAATTTTAGTGTCACAGTGGGTGATGGAATGCTCGAGCTCTGAAGTCAGCATTCCAGCTTATTCCCTCCTAGCAACATGATCTTAGCCAAGTCACTTAACCTCTCTGGGACTCAGTGTTCTCATCTGTAAGGTGGGGGTGAGTAAAAATAGCCACCCCATGGTGGTGTGTGGATTAAATGAGAAACGCAGGTAAGCACGGTGCTTGATAACTGGGGTCACCTTTTTCAGGGTGAAGAGACTCCAGTGGTATCTTCCTGTCCCCGGTGCTCTCCTCCAGCCCTTTCTGCTTTGGAGGAGCTGCATGGGACTGTCAGCCAGGCTACCCTGACCGCACTGTCAGTGGCTGAAAGAACTTCAGGGTCCTTCATCTTTAACTTCACAGCCTTCACTGCTTAAGGCTCTTGCACTTTGTCCCGGCACGAGATCGCTCATGCTCCCCTTGGCCAAGAGTAAGGGCATGATGCTAGGGCAGCGGACCACCTGGAAAGCTAGTGACCAATGAGGCTGGGTCAGAGATGCTGGATTTAAGTCAGGTCTGAACTTGGCTTTGCGGAGAATCCGTAGAGCTTCCCCCGGACTCGCAGAGTCTGAGGTGTGATTTCCTAGTGTGGAACTGGAGCTACGCCCCAATCCCGTTCAACACCCCATGTGTCATCCCCGCCCCCGCCCCCGCCCGACCCCAGCTGCTTGCTGGCCCCTCTTTCCTCTCATCCCCAGGAGGGTGCGGGGCTGGAGGGGTTGGGCGCTGGGCCAGGAGAGTGAGTGCCGCCGGCAGTGTGAGGGGCAGGGCTGGAGGGGTCATCTGAGACGAGAAGAAGAGCTTGGGCATCCTTCTCCAAACAACGGGAGTCCCCGGAAGACGTTAATCGGGAGTAACCCTGAGAAAGTGGAATTCTAGAAACATACATCTGTCCAGCACTTAAGATGAAGTAATAGTGAAAGAGACATCTGTGTGTGGGACAGATCACCAGAGAGATACTGGCACCAGCCCAGGGAGCCCGCACTGACACTCCCTCACAGAGAGAGGCCAGCTGAAGACGAGTCTGCGTGTGTGTGTGTGTGTGTGTGTGTGTGTGTGTGTGTGTGTGTGTGTGTGTGTGTGTATTTTCTGGCAGGGACCTGGCTGAGGTCACCCTGTTCCCTCCTGGAGAGTCTCTAGCTTTCCCTTGGCCTCAACAGAGACCCCTAAGGTTTCTAAACCCCCATTCCCTGCAAAGCTGCTCAACACTTCCCTCTTCCACACAGGCCTCTGAGGACCATCAACAAAGAACACAAGACCTGCAGAAGGGGAAGAGGGAAGAAAGGAGACCTGACCTCCGCCTTCTATTTCCAGGGGAACCACAGCCCCAGCCTCAGTGTTTCTTGATGCCTCTCCTCCTGATCATCCCTCCAAATGGTCCAGAACTATGGTCCCCAAAGAGCCCTACCGTCGTGGATCAAATTCAGGACAAAGTTTGGGACAAAGGTAGCATGTTCTTGGCAAAGGTGAGGCCAAGACAGGCCCTTGGTGGTGCCGGGCCCAGGCTGCTGTTCGAGGCAGTGAGATTCCAGAGCCAGTCCCCAGCGTGCCCCCCGACACTGCTCTCTCTCAGACAGAAGCCGAATGGGACGCTTCTGATCAACGCTCTGACATCCTGGCCTTCTCCTTCCCCTTCTCCAAGAGTCTCCTTTCCCTACTTTTCCTCAATTCCAAATGAGTCAGGGTACTTCCAGGCCCTGTCCTTCTCCACCCCTGCCCCTCAAAGTCTTGTGCAAAACGGGGGAAAAAAAAAACAAAGGAAGAGACTAAAGAAGAAGACTGAGATCGTGGGCAGGGCCCAGCTCTTCCCTGTGTCCTTACCCTGCCGATATGGCACCCTCACCTCGCACGCGCTCACCTCTCCTCTGCTTGGGAGTGACCCTGGTGCTGTTGGTCAGCACCAGGAGTGGGTGGGCCACCTGAAGACTCAGGCACAGGGGCTAAAAGCTTCATCAAAGATGCCGGAAGCCCCTAGTGAGGCCCCATGCTGTGAGGCAGACCCAGCAAACACCACGTAGGCCCAGGGAGTTTGAGCCAGAAGCTGCACCAGTTTTCCTGGGTAACTCACCTGCCCTTCCCCCCAGCTTCCTACTCCCATAGCAACTTCATAGCATGAGACCAAAATACACATGAACGCTCTTTGAAGGTTCCGGTGAGGAGAGTGCTCCTGTCTCTACCCGCTTCGACTCTGCTCCCACCTGATACTTTCATCTCTGGCTTTCACTGGCTCTCTGCCTCACACCGGGCACAAGCCTACTCATGACCTCTGTCCTGACTGACCTCTCCAGTTGCATGTCCTGCCACTGCCGAATGTCACTGCATACTGCAAGGCCTGCCTGCGGTCCTGCCCGACATAACATGCCGTTCCACAGCTCTGTGCCATTGCACAGTGTTTCTCTTGCCTGGAATGCCCCATGCTATGTGACCTCTTGCTGTCACTACCTCTTAGTCTCTCCTCTAGATTGCTTCTGTAGTTTGGTCACTTCTAGAACTGCACGTACCGCTATACCGTAATTACTTATTTATACACCCGCTCCTTTCAAAAGCCTGTGAGCTGCCGCTGCAGCTTCTTCTTTTTCTTTTTTAGTTCCCGGGTCACATCTTTGTCTTTATTTCTGGTCTCATGAGCACAGAAAATAAAATACATGCCGATACTTTCTACCGGAAATAAAATGCGTACCATTGCAGTCTGTGAGCTTCTTGAAAGCAACATCTGTGCCTTGACATGCCCACTGTCTATCTATCACAGAATGTGACACGTAGCTGGGCACACAACTAAACTACATTTGTCAGTCTCCCCTGCTGGGAGGTATGGTCATGTAACTGAATTGTGACCAATGGAATATGAGCAGGGGTGATGTATGCCTTCTCCAGACAGTCCATAAAACCTCCCAGCACACTTCCACATGCTCTCTTCTCTCCCCTGCTGGCTGGATAGAAAGATCCGTGGGGGCTACAGTCACCAGATGGGAGAATCTGGGTTGCTGAATGACTACTTGGAGCAAAGCCCTCCAGTAACTTGTTTTGGTCTATGACATGAGCAAGAAATAAACCTCTATTATACTGAGCCACAGAATTTGTTACACAGCAGTTAGCCTGTCCTAACTAACACAAAGGAGCTCAGCCAAGGTCTGTTGAACCCAAATGAAAGAGAGAAGACAGTATGAAGTGCAGAAACACGCACGATCCAAGCAAGTCAGGCATTATAGTCCTACATGACCGAACCATTCCCAAAGCCACGACATCGCCCTTCTTCCCCGTCCTACCCACCAAATCACACACATGTCATTCAGAATGACAAGCATTCCCCAGGAAGGACTACGAAGGGTGGGGATTGAGGACTTGCCAGACAGCCTGTAAAAGTCACCATAGATGAACGAGCCCCAACTTGACGTCCTGGTTCCACGAGTTTGTAGAAGGCACACGGAGATGCAAAGCTGAATTGCAGGGAGGGGCCTGTTGCTCCCCACATAGGCAACACCCCTGCCACATGACTATTCAAGCTCATAGGAACCCTTTCAATGACGGGAACCCACCACCTTCCGAGGCAGTCCACTCTGCCCCTGGCAGCTTCCAGGAAGTGCTGGAACAGTGTCCCCCACAGAGCCCCATTCACCAGGCCAAATTCCTACCTGGTCACAAAGGGCTCTGACCAAATGGGAGAAAGTTTACACTCGACAGAAGAAAAAGGAAGGAATGGAGAAGGAGGACTTCAAGTGCATCTTTCCAGTATCTACGCCCTCGCTATTCGAAGCGTGGTCCTGGGACTAACCACATCGCCCACCGCCTGAGAGCTTGGTGGAAATGCAAAATATCAAGCCCCATGCAGACTGCTGAATCAGAATCTGCCTTTAAACAAGATTGCTAAGTCGCTGGTGTGCACATCAAAATGTGAAAGCCCTCACTTTTCCATCCAGTCTTCAACAAGTGTTTCTGACATCAAGGCCAGCGCATAAGCAGAGACAGGTGCAGAGGAGGAGCAGAAGCTAACCAGTGGGATTCGTCTTCAGAGGGAAGAGGGTGTAGGCCTCTCTCTCCCCGCTCCCTTAGATGGCAGTCTCCCCTTATCTGCCATTTCACTTTTTGTGGTTTCAGTTACCCGTGGTCAACCTCAGTCTGAAAATAAAAAATGGAAAATTCCAGAAATAAAAAATTAAAAAGTTTTAAATTTGTGCCATTCTGAGAAACATCATGAAATCTCACACTGTCCCACTTCGTCCCATCTGAGACATGAATCCTCCCTTTGTCCAGTATATCAATGCCGTGTATGCTCCCCATCTACTAGTCACTTAGTAGCCATCTCGGTTATCAGATCAGTTATCAGGGAGAGAGAGAGAGGTAGAGACCACATACATGTAACTTTTATTATTGTATATTGTTATAACTGTTCTATTTTATTATTAGTTATTGCCGTTACTCTCTCATTGTGCCAATTATAAATTAAACTTTGTCATAGGGGTATAAATATCGGTACTGTCAGTGGTTTCAGGCATCCACGGGGGGTCTTGGAACATATCCCCCACGAATAAACAGAGACTACTTAGTTCCAGCTGGCCAAGCCTTCACTTATTCATTCATTCAATGATTTCTTAAGCACCTGCCAGGTGTCAGGCACTGTTCTGGGCACTGGGAAACAGAAGCTAAAGAGCAGGGCAGCTTCTGCTCTCCTAAAGTTCCCATTTCAGCAGGGATGAGACAGTAAACGAGTAGACAAATAGTTAAATAAGACGATGCTAGATTGTGATAAGTATCAAGAACACTAGAATGTGATAATTTAAACGAGAATGAGAGGGCTGGGCCCGGGGCTCTCGGAAGGGAGCCTCTGAGGAAGCAATGAAGGGAGGCTTCTCCAGGAGGGGCCACGTGAGCTGAGGCCTGAGTGCCCAGAAGGAGTTAGCTGCTTGAAGATCTGGGGAAAGGGAGTTCCAGGCAGAGGGAACAGCAACAGCAAAGGCCTCGCAGCAGCGCTGTGCTTGGGGTTCCAGAACAAGTGGGTGATGGGCAAACTGAAAGCCAATGAAGGGAAGATGGCAGGAGAAGAGCTGGAAGGGCAGGCGGGGCCCCGCCACACAGGGCCTGGGGCGGGGTAAGGAGCTGGGGGATCATTCCAAAAAGAAAGGAAGTCTTTCAGAAAGATCATAAACAGGGGTGTGATGTGATCTGACTGATGTTTTAAAAGGATCATCCTAGTTGGTGGGAAGACCCCTGAAGAAGTTGGTTTAGTTGCCCAGGTGGGAGGTGAGGGGGCTGGACCAGGGTGGGGGCAGAGCAGACAGAGAGGAAGAGGGTGGAGCTGGGCTACATTTTGAGGTAGGTCTGAGAGGATGCATTGATTTGCTGCTGGGTTGGATATGGGACATGACTGGCCAGGTTAGGGGTGGGCACAAATGGATTTGAATCCCTTTGGCAACTCAGGTGTTCATAACAGCTGAACCAGGTGGCCCATGGGCTCCAATCTGGCTTAATGGCATCGAGGGACATTTTGGGTACTTGTTGCCTCGATGGCTTCCTTTCTGGTCACTGAGGTTGGCCATTGAGTCTACAGGAGTCTTTTCCCATAACGTTTCTTTTTCGGAGGCCCCTTAGGCCAAGGGCTTCTTAGTGTCTCTTCACATTCTCAAAAAGGAGAACACAAGGTGGGGGCCGGATGGAAAAAATGGAAAAACCCCCAAAGCAAAAACTAAAACGCAGGCAGAGTTGGGAGGGTGGTGGTTAAAGCAGCACACGCAGGAGGGAAGCCACCCAGGGCCAGCCTCGGGCTTCCCAGGCTCTGTGGCCAGCTGTTTATTTAGCGAGGCTTTCCTGGAGGGAGAACTTGACTCCCGCCAGAGAACAGGGAAATGCAATAGGAAAAATTTCTTCACAGAATGTGGTATCCTCTAGCCACCCTGGTGACCAGCTGTTGGTCGTCTGTCCAGGTGGCAGCCCTGCTGACCCAGGTGATGGCTTCCTCTCAGTGACCTCATACACATGGCAGCTGCCCACCTAGGACTCAGTGCAGAGGAGCAGGAAGTACAAGGAGGAAAAGGGCTCCTTGAGAAGTGCCAGGTGCCTGTATGCAGGCGTGCTCCCTCTGACGCCACCCTCCACAGAGCAGGGGTCTATCTCCTTGGCATTGCATGTGCCCACGGCCATCCTGCCTCCACACCCTCACTCAGGCATATTCCCCCGTCTGGACTACTTTCTCGTCTCCCTAAACCCAGCCCTTCTCCTGGACCCGCCTCCAGTCTCACCCTGTCAGTAAAGCCTGAGGCAGGAGGGAGGGAATCTAGCATTTGTCTGACATCTCTGTCTTCATCATTTTATATCCGATGTAGCTGTGGCAAAATGTGAACATTTGTTCAATCTGGGAGGTAGGTCCACTGACGCTTGTTATTTTTTATAAAATTAAAATGTTTTTCTTAATTAAAAATAAACAATGGGAAAAAACAAAAAAGTTGACTGGCTGCAGGACAGAGAAGCAGCTAGAAGGGGCCAGACTGGAGCCCTGGGGAACCCTGGCAGGAACGCTGTGGATGCAAGTGAGGAATCAGAAGGGCTTGGCCCAGGGGCCAGAGGAGGAGTTGACAGGGTGAGATGGCACAGCGACTGAGAAGGGGAGAGGAGGAGGAGGGAGGGAGGAGGGGAGGAAGAAGTGGGGGAGGAGGGGGAGGGGAGAGGAGGAGGAGGGAGAGAGGAGGGAAGGGAGAAAAGGGAGGAGGGGAGGAGGAGAAAAAGGCGGAGGGATCTCAACAGGAGGCTGGTTCAGGACAGACAGGTGCAACCACACGTGTGACTTACAGGTGGAAATGCCTTGAAGGGCCAGCCTGCAGGTCAGCTCCCACTCCATCTGTCTCCAGCTCCTCGGCCCTACCCTGAACCCAGTGACTTGCCCAAGGCAGGTGTTCCACAAAGGTGGTCAGGAGCTCACCCCCACCCGCAGTCTAGCTGGCAACAGAGAGAACTGCCCCTCGCTGGGAGAAGATGCCCAAGTGAGAGCAGCCTTGCCCCATGCCTATTCCTGACGCCCTACCTGACCCAGATCACGGCAGCTGGTGGGGTATTCTGGGGGGCAGCCTGACCCTACAAGGGCTTCTCCCTTTCCTGGGTAAGTGCCCACTGCTCAGCTATTTCTAGTAGGGGCAAAGGTGGGGCAGGCAGGGCCCTAGAGGAACATCTAGCAGTGGGCAGAAATGCCTAAACATGGGCCACTCTCAAGAAAAAGGTTAATTATCAGGCCCCACACTCCCCTGAGAAGGGGAAGCAGTTTCCTTCCTCTCCACGGAGTTTTGCCTTTGAGGGTACAGATCTGCCAAGCCCCTCACTCAACACAGTCAGTGACACCCCCCCCCCCCATAGACCAAGGTCAAGCTCCCACCCTTCTCCCAGACTCCTGTTTAGGATGTGGCAGCATCTGGGGGGAGAGACACAGATGAGAGAGACACAGAGACTGGCAAAGGCATACGATCACTAGCGAGGCTGCGGAAAGGCCAGGGACGGAGAGCCACTCGGGTTAGACCGGACTCAGAGACCTTTAGGGAGATAGAGGGATAAGCAGAGAAACTGGGGAAAGAGAGAGACAGAAAGAACACTACAGAGAGAATCCTAGACTCCGAGCAGAGACAAAGAGATGAACTTCCTCACAGCAACTGATGTTTTCTCTCTCTCTTTGCCCAGCCACAACCCTCCCCAGCCAGGGCAGAGGGTCAGGGCAGCACCACCTCCAGCGGCCAGCCCAACCCCACCTGCTCTGAAGCCTTCTTGTCAAGCGAGGGAAAGCACCCCTCTCCTCTCTGAGGCCTCCCAGGCCACCTCCGTAGTGCTCTGGCCCATGCAAGGGCCACATCCAAGCTACATCTGGCAATGGACAAGAGGGGTTTAGCGAGTGGATTCTAGAGCCAGACTGCCCGGTCTGAATCCTGCACCCCACTTGCAGAGAGGGTGGTTCTGCATCTCCATCTTCCTCCACCTTGAACTACATGGCCAAGAAACCTAGGTATTCCGAACTAGCCCAGTGTCCTAGCTGCACCCCCAAACACAAAAAACAATGGCTACATGTTTTTTACCAGGAGTTCCTACCAGGAGTCTTCCTAAATGATAGATTTCTTGGCCCATCTCCCCGGTCTCACCCCATTGTGCTGGAGGATGGAGGGAGGAGAGGGCCATACACAGAGGGATCCCTTCATCCTTCCACTGGGGCTCTCTCCTCGCAAAGCTCCAAGATGAGGAGTCTCAGGATAAAACAACCCTGAGAATCTCAGGATAAAACGACCCTGGCTCCTTAGGGAGCCAGACAGGCAGGCCTTTATCAGAGATGGCCTCGGGAGGCCAGCACACACTGTCTCAGCAGGAAGAATGGCCGCTTGTTGCATGCCAGAACCATCCTCTCTGCAGGCATCTCAACTCCAGCCCATACACCAGCCTCATGCTTCCTGTTTGGTTTTTTTTTTTCTTTTTTTTTAAAGGTATATCTGAATGTGGTCCATTTAGCCCCAGGGACCACCCCCCAAACCCAGCCCCGGCCCAGCCCATTCCTAGCCTCCTCCCCAGCCCCACCCTCAGCACTGAGCTCAGACTTCCAGTGTGGCTGAACTGGCCACTTTGTTCTGCTGGGCACCAGATAAACGCTCTTTAATTAGCAGACGGAGCCAAACCCTGGCCGACGTTTGGGGCTGTCTCCTAGCCAGCCCAGGATCACTCATTCATTACGGTTTGGGGGTGCCCAAGACCCTTTTGTGGCTGGGACAATGTCCCCCTAGCCCAGGCTGGACAGACATGGTGTGCCCAGGGGATCACGTGGAGCCCCTGCCTCCTCCAGAAGGGCCAGAGGCAACATCGAGAAAGACTGCTGCCATAACGATGCTCCCTAGCTGCTCCAGGCTCGGCGGGGAGGGCTCCAGAGTCTTACCTCCTGGAAACCTCACAACCACTCTCTGGGGCAGCTTCTGCAATTAGAGCCATTCTGCAGATGAGAAGGCGGAGTCTGGGAGGTTAGGTAACTTGCCCTGGGTCTCAGCTGGTAAGAGGTGGGGCTGAGGCGCACACCCACAGGAGAGGCGGGGAGGGGGAAGGGAGTCATCTGATAACAAAGCCTGAGCTTTCCATCACCGAGAGACACTGCCCCACTTGGAAAGTTGGGAATTTGGCACCAGAATCCTACAAGCTCTTCTGGAGAGCCTATTGTTACCCAGCTGCGGAGGCCTCTGAGGAATCTAAATTCTTTTTTCCTGGGCTCCAGCTGCATTGAGGATACGAAGGAAACAGAGCCGATTCTCCAACAACTCCTACAATGGCCTGGTCCGAGGGAATGTCCTGTGATATAGGAATCGTGGCCTCGACAATCAGCTGGTAGCTGAGGTCCAGCCAGGGTGGCCGGCTGCTGGTAAGGGGAATCATTGCAGCAGCTGACATCTGTGGGACACCCAGCTGGTGGCAGTTTGCCTGCTGGAGGGAAGAACAAACTTTTTCCTCAAATAAGCCACAGCTCAGGCTCCCACAGCTCACCCTGGCTGTCCTATGTGCCTGGTTCCATAAGAGTTAAAGCTAAACCAACTGTTGCCACCGGGAGGGACTGCGGGGTGGGGGTGGGGGGGGTGATACAGGATGCCAAGACCTCCAGGCCCCAGATCTGGGAGCTGCCTCGCCAAGCCAGCTAGGATGCCCCCGGCACACGGGCTTGATGGCAGAGGTCTGCGCCTCGGGCAGCTCACCCATTCTGTGCCATCTGCCCTGATTCTTCTAGCAGCTGGTGGCTCCAGCTCAGGCGCTCTACCCAGGACAACCCTGACTTTTCTCCTCAGGGTCCCCAGTAACAAACCTGGTGCCAGACATGTAGCTGGCATTCCTCCAAAGGTGCCAGGATTGGCTTGACATTTTCTCCTGAGGTAATGGAGTGACTTAGTCACAGCTGAAGGCTTCACAAAATGTACTGTATGTACGCACACATACACAAACACACACACACGACACTCACCTGGCCACCACCAAAGATCTTCCTTCCCTTCATTCTCCAGTTTGGAGGGGGACACTGTCCCCCAACCTGCTTTCCAGCCAACTTTCCTGTTGGTTACTGAAAGAGGGGCAGGTGGGGACCCAGTGGGGTCAGAGCCTTTTTCTGGGTTGGACCTTTGGGTCAGGGACCAAAGGAGGAGGGAGATGACAGAGCAGCAGCTGCACTCCAGGGCCTCCCAGACGTGACACCCAAACACACCCTGACATGACACCTTTATGCTGGGAAAACAAGGCGCGCAGCCCTGGGCAGTCATACGGGTGGCGTGGCCTGACTCAGACGCTGGCAGAGCTGGGTTTTATTATCCAACAAGAGAGGCAGGCG
>NW_011888870.1:5789623-5804574 GCF_000151845.1 Pteropus vampyrus | reverse complement strand
TTTTTTGGAGAAAGATTCTGAGACCATGTCCGAGCTCATGGTTGATGAACACTATCTGCCATGGGCACAGAATGGGGATAAATCAATGACGATCAATCAATGACGTCTGTTGTGGGCATGAGACTGGGGAGTGGCCCCGTGAGTGCCAGGCACGCGTCAACCTGGTAGATGATCTCTAAGGGACTTCCAGTCGGAAAAACTAACAATTCCACCCCTGATTCCCCAGTGGACGTAGTTAATGCTGGTTGCCAAGCATGTACCCCCATATTTCGATATTGGCACACAACTGACTTCTCTCCCAGAAGAGATGTTCTCATGAGCCCTTCAGGACAGTCACTGGGGGAGCACGCAGCCCCCTAAGCTCCCCGTGCTCACACTCACGAGACTTCACTCAGAAGGTCAGAGCCAATGAGCAGTGCCAAGGTTTAACACCCGGAGGACATGACAAGTTCTCTTACAGTTTTCCCCAGTGTCTACAGTGGCTTCCCCACCATGACAAAATCCCACCCTGGCCCCAGGGAGACACTGAGGGCAGAGATGGCTCCTGACTTCCCAATGCACAAGCAAGGTTGTCATGTAACAGGGCCTCTGTCCGTTGGGATTTCCCTGGAGGCATGTGCCTGGATCACCAACAGGCCATTTGCCAAAAGCACACAGGTACCAAAAAAAGAGCTCACAGACTGAGAACTCATCTGTACAAGAAAAAATTAATTGCCCAGGCACACCTGCAGGGGGGTGAGTGTCGGACAAGCTTTCCTCCTCTTCCTCTCTCCATATCCTTAGGTTCTGCCCGGTGGGAAGTACGGCAGGCCCCACCACAGGTGCTTCGCAGGGGCCCAGCTCCCCTCTCTGGGGCTTATCTCCCTTTATGCACAAAAGAGGGGAGGCCCTCCCTCGCAGACTCTGCTGCCGCCCCTCCTCCCATCACCTCTCTCTGTCTGTTTTGGACCTGGGAGGCTCCTTGTGTACAAGGTTACTCCTACATCCACCAGGATGGGGGAACTGCACAAGAGGGGGGTCACTGTACAGACCGTGCTAACTCCATCTGCTTAGAGAAGGAAAAAAACCACTTAGTGCACTCCAACCGGGATTCCCAGTCAGTGGTCCTCAGCTTTCCATCCTGAGACACCTTGCCGCCGCCCACCTCCCCAATACTCCTGGAGAACAGATGCCCACAGCCCTCCCCCGCCCCCAGTCTAAGGGGAGGGGAAACCTGCCCTAGAATTTCCAGGAGCTACCAGAATGCCCACAGGGCTCCCCGGAGTCTGCCTGTGTTCTATCAGACACCTGAAGCCTCCTTCCAAGAGCAAGGAAGCACTGTCCACCAATAATTACTTTTTAAAAAGCAGTGTTTTCCTAACAGAGCTGCTGGGAGGAAAGTGGGTTGATAATTACGCTTCGGAGGTGAAAGTGTTTATCTGGAAAACCCTTACCATCACCACCTGCCTCTCCCGCTTGAAGACAGATGACTGTGTGGTGAAGGTGAAGTCTGTATAAATGGGGCACAGGAAGAAACCTCTGCCTTCAGGTGGAGTGAGGATATCCAGCTATGATCTCTTGGAGTTAAGTTTCTAAGGACCGAATTGATGAGGTTTCAGCTTCCTTGTCTAGAGTCTCCATGCCAGTCACTATTCCAGCTTTCTTTATATGGGTTGTCTCATTTTATTCTTACTATTACCCATGAGGCAGGTATTTCTTATTATCCTCATTATATGGATGAGAAAACCGAGGTGCAGAGAGGTTGGAGAACTCACCAAAGGTTACATGCAATGGTTATAAGTGCTGGAGGAGGTCTTGGCCCTGGACGATCCTGGCCCTGGAGTACCTGCCCTTAAGAGACACTGCACTTCATGGCCACGCAACTCTGAGTGTGTTTCGTCATGACACAAGAACAACCACCCAAGTACTTCTTGCCCCAATATACAGTTCATGTGTTTTGAGCGATATCTGAATACAAGATTCTAATTTAACGAGCTACTATGGGAAGGTCCCTGAAATTTGTAGTAATGGGTTCTAACCTGTGAAATGGTCTAGAATAATGGTTCAGAAAATATGAGGTAATGCGATTTTAATAATTATTTTAATTTTCTTGCTCTTGTTAGATACGTTCTTAATGTCTGTTTTTTCTTATCTGTGTGTTTTCTGTCCCATTTACAGTAATGACCGCGAGGGGCATATTTTATTTTAGACCTCCCATTTCCCCTACCTCTCCCATAGGTGTCTTTTTAATTAGTAAATATCAATGTTCAAATTATATATGAATACATTCTTTTTTTTAAAAAAAGTAACATTACAAATAAGGCTAAGGTTCCTCTCTGACTGAGCCCCTCCTCCCACTGATGTCCCCAAAACATTTCCAGAGATACCTCTATTACCAGTTTGGAGGGTATCCTTTCAGATCTTTTAAAAATGTTCATATTTATGCTATATATATAGTTGAAAAAGATATATCTTAGTGTTGCTTTTACATAATTGCTATCACACTATAGATATTGTTTTGAAACTTGCATTGGTCATTAACATTTCTTGGAGATCCATCCACAAAATCGAGATCGACTTCATTTGTTTTGACTCTTGTATAAAGTGGTATGAGAATACCCCAGTTTACTTAGCAATCCTCTCTGAATGGCCATTGAAATTGTTTCCCATTTTCTCCATGGTAAACGACATGAGGCTTTCTGTGCCTTGTTGGAACTGATGACTGACCTCAGTCAAAGCAAAAGTTCTCCTCTGTCCAGGGCATGTGAGCAGTCACAGTGACCCACAGCTCACCATACTGCTGAAGCTAGAACAATACCAAGCACTAAAACTCTCTCAAATGCTTGCTACAAAATTTTTCTTAGAACTTGGCAATTGTTCTAAGAACCAGGCTTTGGTCCCCTTGCCATTAGTTTAAGGTCAATGATCTCAAGCAACACAGAGTTTGCCTTGATGATCAAAAGACAGAGCCTGCGGGAGAGACACTCACCCCACTTTTTCCACTCTCAAATTGATCCCTGGCACACACCAGGATCACCCCAGTTTGACCTCAGCTAAAGTCTGCTCTGGACATCAAATCAAACTAAAGCTCCTATCAATTTGATGAATAGAAAATTAATACAGATGTTTACCTGCGAAGTAAAGGACTTAGAATTCTTCTAATTCTAAAAATGCAGTGATCCTGTAACTCTCCATAAATGACATCATAACACGCCCACACATATGTACGCATCCATTCCAAGGCCAGTTATTGATGATTTGGGATTATAGTTTTGTTCGCCCATCATCAGCCCGGCTACTTGAAAGCTAGAAAATGAGTGTGACCCTGGGTGGGGTGAGTGAAGAGTCTGAAGAGATGAATAAGGAAGAGAGAGAAAAGCTCTTCAAAATATATTAAGTTCTTTGGAGCAAATAAGCAAACCTGAACAACCTTCTTGACTCCATTTTCTAAGCAGTGTGTGGGGAGCTAAAGGGCCTCTCTTGCCTCTGATCAAATATTGACCCTGTGCACTTACTGGCTGGAGTTCAGACTAAAGGGCCAGCAGCACCATGGAGCCAATGTTTGCAGAGCAATTACTGCTGCAGTAATTGCCTTGTAGGTCAGATTGTGAAACAACCTTCGATGGAGCCTTCCGGTCCTTCCTCAGAGGGGCCAGGCCTTGGGGGAGATCCTTCACAGTGAAGGAGCTGTGCAAGGAAATTTAGAGAGGCTGAAAATGTGGTCCAGCTGCCAGTGAGAGGCAACTTAAGAGCATCTGTGGCCCTTCACCCTCCTCCTTCTCTCCTTAACTGCTCCTCCAAATAATCCAAGCCCTTTTAACTAAACAGGCCTCAACATCAGACCTTGTCCTGGCCAGCTCCCTCTGGGACAGGTCTCTTTCCTGGTCAGATAGGACTGAGTGGTGGATTGTTTTTAGAAAAAACCAATTTCCTCTCAAAGAACAAGAGCCTCTCCTCTCCCTGTCCTCAACTTGACATCTGAGATGCCCTTCTTAGAAGCCCTCTCTAGTAACTGACCTGGTTTCCAGAAGAGATGTTTGAAATACTGTTGAATTCGAATTGCTCTATCGATGGGACAAACCATGGTAGAGTATAGTCTCCCTCTTTCTGCTGGGGCCCTAGAAAATTTTAGAGGGCAACTGGGAAGGGACTAAGACATGGCAGAAAACTCTGGGGTTGACATAAGGCCAGATCAAGCCTGTTTGTGTCCAGGATGGTCTAAAGCAGCATAGTTCCACTTAACTTGGGACGACGGAAATGTTCTACTCTGCTCAATACCTAGCCACTAGCCACTGTGACTATGAAGCACTTGCAATGAAGCGAGTATGACCAAGAAACTAAATTTAATTTTTAAAATTCAACTAAACTTAATTTTTTAAAATTTAATCTTTAAAATGTTTAATTAATTTAAATTTAAACTTAAATAACCACATGTAGCTACTGACTACTGAGTGGGACAGCACAGGTCTAAAGCCTCCATACCCAGTGCCTCCCAATGGGCAGGAAGAGGGGCTGGATTCAGTGCACAGCTCCTTGTGTGTAAAGGAGGCAGAACCACTGCATCTGAAGGCTTGAGGCAGAAGATACAGGGAGAGAGGAAGGTTTGGGGTCCTATCTTGGTGCCCATGAAAGGACTTTGGGAGTGAGGGGAGTTGCGAATGACCAATCAAGTTATTAGAATTGTATATGTACATTCGTGCATTTGTCTGGGGAGAAAGTCTTGCTTTCATTAGAAGCACAAAAGAATCCCTGATCCCTCGAAAGTATCCCCTGATCCCCAAGATAAAATAACTCATTGATCTGCATTGATCTGTTAGATAAAACTTACTTCTTCGGGAAAGCCTGCCCTGATCCCAGAGTATAAGGTTTCCCTATAATATGTCTATGGTGCCTTTCTTTGTAGCATTTGTAATAGTATAAAAGAATATATATATGTTTTTAACTGTCTTCCCTCACTAAGCTATAAGTCCCATGAAAGCAGTTACCACATCTGCTTTTGCTCATCAATAAATCCCTGGAGCCTGGCATACTGCCTGGGACACAGAAAGCAGGCACTTAAGATTGGACGGATTGAGGTCGATGGATGGATAGACAGACAGAAGGAGGCAGGCAAGCGGGCATAAATGAATGAACAAACTAAGAAATAAATTAGGGACATACTTTACCCTGATAAGTATAATTCTCAAAGAACAACCAAATCCCTCCGAACTGGAGTAGAAGTGTGTGGCTATATCACTCTAGGCTGCTATCACCAATCAAAACCATATGGGCATCTTCTTTGTTCCCCGCTCCCAAGAAGAATGCTCCTTTCTTCCCCTTCGTCCCATAGCATGTTGCTTGTACCTAAATCTACTATATATTTCATCTACAGTAGACTTAATTGCTTAAAAGTCTACTTCCCCCACCAAATATGGACTCCTGTAAGGAAGGAACCTTGTCCTCAGCTGTGTTCTGCCCTACAATACTGAAAATGTGTGGGAGGCCTTAGCATAGGCCAGTCCACTCTTACCCCGAGCCAGCCTTGCTTATTCATCTTTGTATCTGCACCCTCACCACTCACAGCCACAGCAAGGCTGACAGATTGAGCAAGTGAAAATGTAGGACACACAATAAAAGTTGAATTTCAGATATACAGTGAAAAGCTTTTTTAGTATAAGTATGTCTCATGCAAGATCTGAGACATACTAAAAAAAGTATTCATTGTTTATCTGAAATTCAAAATTAACCGGACATCTTATATTTTTCTGGTGACCCCAATCCCGGGTAGCCAGTATGAAGAGTGTGAGTGGTGGGGGTAGACAGGAAACACCAAGATAAATGATCTGCCCTGTACAATGAGAAGGCTTCAGATAAGTGTGGAATGAGCAGTTACCAGGTTATCTGTGGTTCCTCTCCCCCAATACCATGAATAGCTCCCCAGTGCTTCACCAGAGTTCTAAGTGCCATGAGTCACATCAAAGAGATACCGACTCTCCAAGCACAACCTCCCGCTCTTGCCTCCCCATTGCCTGCTGCCCCCTCAGGGCCAGTTGCCCTGGTATATGCCTGGGATTTTTCAACCCTAAGGATCTCCCCAGAGAAGCACACGCAAAGCAGGTAGGCCCTGGCAGGAGCTTTGAAGATGATTACCCGGAGTGGTGCTCAGCTTCAAATCTTAGTTTGCACATGGGCTGGGGACATGAGAGCTGTCCTGATGTGGAAGCTGCAGTGGAGAGAGATGGAAAAACCTAGATCTGTGATAGCATCTTTCATATGCTTCCTGGCCTTGCAGCCATGGAGCCTGAAGGGCAGGGCACGGCTGATCAGCTCCAGGTTTGCTCGACAGAGGGAGAAGGACACTAAAGGTACCTGAGCTATTCCAGGTGGAACTGGATCTGCACATACCCCATGGCCCTCAGCCCAGGGCCAGAGGAGGTTGGGACTGCTCGGCATCACTTTGCACATGATTCCTGGGGTTACATAAGAGAGGTGGGAGGCCAGGGCTTCCTTGTGGCTCCCTGACCTCCACCAGGAGCAAAAGACACTATTTGAAGAAGCAGAAATAAGAGAAGCAAGTCTGGGGACAAGGGAACCAACCTGTGGGAGGGAAAGGACCTAGGAGTCACTCAAAGGGGTGCCCAGGCCCACTGCTATTATCTGAACACTGTATATAACACCCCGAATGATATCCGAGTAGTATGAGATGTGAATATCAATGATCTGAACTGGTTCAGCTCAGTAGTTCTTCACTGGGGGTCCATAAGGGTTGTCTGTGAACATCTGGCACTGTAAGTATAATTGTACATATATGTTTTTTTGGGGGGGGGAGAAAGGGGTGTCTAGTAGCCAGAAGGCCCAGAACCTTGAGTCAGTAAAGCCAGCATAGCAGCTTCCCCCAGGCTGGCTTAGTCAGCTCGGGCCTTGCAGAGCTCTAAGGTGGGGCTCTGTTGACAAGAAGGGGAGCAAAATGACTCTGAGAGCAGTCACCTGTGGGCCCCACCCCAACTCCCGACACACTCCTGTCCTGTCCCAGTGGCCAGTTCCAGAGAGACCCTGTGGCTTACAGGATTCTGAACACTCTGGCACAGGCGAGGGCACAGAGCAGCCTCTCGGCACCGAGTGAAGCTGAGGGAGGGAAACAAGAAAGCTACACTCTGAGAAGAGGAGGCGCTAAGCCCCAGCCCCTTCGACTGCAGCCCGGCATGCTTGTCACTTGCCAACGCCACTAGACAACCTAGGGGGTAACTTACTAGATCACCACGTGTCAGGAAAAATGTGGAGTCACTCATTTAATCCTCACAACAACCCTACCAGGAGGGTACTATTCCAATCTTCATTCTAGAGATGGGAAAACAGAGCCTCGAGAAGCCACGGAACCTGTCTGGAGTTACACAGTGACAGAGCCGGTAACCAGTCCCAGGCATTGTGTCTCCAGTTAGAGCCTAAGCTCTAACTCTCTCACACAGCCTCTCACAAAGCTGAGTTCTGAGGGCCACCAGTGACCAGAGATGGAGCTGGCAATGCCATATTAAAACCAGTGACCCTGATGAATAAGAAAGGCTTTCTCAAACGCATGTGACTAAAAGTCATCACGTCATGAGTTCTGTAAAATGGGTTCGCAAAGATGCTATGATTGTCTCCAAGGTTAAATTCCAGAGAACCATCTCAACCCTCTTCGAAACTACATCTACAGGGTGCTGATGACCCACGTGGTCCGGCCTGGCCATGCTCGTGGCTAGGGCCAGCACATCGTACAAGCTACTCCATGACATGTGTCCCCTCCCAAAACACGGGAAGTGAGCCCTCCACGCGAGGGAGAAGTGGGGAGGACCAGCCTTCCTTTCTTGTGAGATTCTGAAACTCGGGAGGGGGTGGGGGAGCAAAACGGAAAGAGGGGAAGAAAAGTTCTGATTTGAGAGTTTCCACTGGCTCTCAGACCCCCTCTGGCTCATCAATGAGTCCTTTCAGGGTTCTCTCACCCTAACTAAGTTATCATTTCCTGTCCAGCACACTATACCCATTGATAGGGTATCAGCAAACCCCACCAGTTTATGCCAGAAAAACCCAAGGAGATTGGACAGGAACTGAGGGGGAAAGAGGATGAAGGCAGGAGGAGGGTAAGGAGTGGCTTTTAATCCCATATTCAATGGGATATTCAATACCATGTTGTTAAATGAAGAGAGGATTTATAATACAGGAAGCTGGCTCACCTTTGGCTCATTTCAAAGGTATAGCAATAAGAACAATGGGCTAAAATCGGGTACTTGAAGGCAAATATGTAGGCATGGCCTCTCCAAGATGACTCAGTACCAAAGGCCTGAACAGCAAGGAGTGAACCTTGGTTGTGAAAGCCAGGCGTCTCTTCTTTATGTTTTTATTGGCCTAAACCAGGTTTGCAGCCCTAAGGAAGAATCTAGAACCTCTTGGGGCCTTCCCTTCCTGCTGTAGTTTGCTGCCCAAGCTGCAATGATTCTGCCTTCTCCAGTGCCTCCCTCTGACATACACAGGTGGCTTCCCTAGTGGCCACGTCTATACTACATGACCCTCTTACTCTGGGCCATATTCATTGGTCCAGAGGGGGCACCAGACCGAATTGGGCCAAAGTCTTCCCGAGGATTTTTCAATTTGGAATTGGGAGAGAGTCGGTGTCTCTGCTGTTGGGAACCACAAGATGAGACATTTGGGCACTGTGGACAGCCAAGTTCCTCAGGATATGAGGTAAAAGAAGCTGAAGACAGTGCCCAGAGAGAAACAGAGATGAAACAGGGAGAGCGACCCCGGTTGCAGGTATTCCTGGAGCCCACTGCCTCACTCCCCTTTTCGCCATCTAGTCGACTGCGGAAGTGTCCCTGGAATATCCTTTTCAACCAAGTCTCCTTTTTGGCTGAAGTGTAAAACTATCATTTGTAACCCAAAGAGGCCAAACCAGATTAGTTGGCATCAAGGGAGGTATTCGCGACGGAGCTGCGGGATCCATACCGCCACGCCGCTTTGTGAACACGCCTGTGTACATTAGACAGACGCACGTAAACAAACAGAGCAGCAAGAGCCTTATTCGGTTAGACAGACACAGTGGTATGCCCAGTTTGTGTCTGCAGTTCAAGAAGTTGCTTGTTTTTTTGTTTCGATCTTTTCCGTGTGTTTGCTTTTCTTTGCCTGCAGTGACGTGGTGGCTTGTGCCTTACCCTGGATGTTTACCGACACATCTGCTCTCACACACAGCACCCGTAGCCGTCCTCCGCCTCTCCACCCTGGTTTCCTACCCTCCAGGAGAAGGAGGGTGACAAAGCATGACTGTTAAGACCATCTGAGGAACCCCACAAAGCCTCAAGTGTCTGCCTGCAATATCTCAGGCTGAGCGAAGCCCCGTTCGGCCATCAAGGCTCCTCACCTGTCTCTCTGCTCTGACCTAGACTCTGAACCTGGGAGCTCTGCTGGAGATTCTCTGGATGAGTGAGGACGTAAGCGAGGCCAGCCTGCCAGGGACTCAGGCCACCGAAGGTGGAACTGGGCACCACCTGAGCTCAGACCAACTCACCTGCAGGTCAAAGAACTTGCTGTACCTCCGGTAGATGGTCTGGGATGTGGAGTCGGACCAGGTCACGTTGATGATGTATACCTGTGAGGTAAAAATAAGAGCGAGGGATTGAGTGACTAAGGCTGGGCTTCAAGTGGTACCAGGCATCAATTAACACGACTGTGGGTGCCTCATGGCTGGGACCATTCTTTTTCTCATCTTTGTTCCCAGGACCTAGCACAGTGTCAGCTACACATAGATGCCGTGTGTGTGTGTGTGTGTGTATCTATATCTGTATCTGTATCTATATCTATATATGTATATATGTATATATATGTGTTTAAATACAAACATCTAGAAGGGTGTTCAATAAAATACTAAGGATGATTATCTTAGGAAGGTAGAATTACAAGTGTTTTAATTTCCTTTTCGTTCATATGCACTTTATACAATGAACATAAAGTTGGAGTTGTTAAAAAAAAAAAAAAAAACATGAGCAGCTAATTTCCACTGGGTCTCGAACTTTAGAGTGAATGAGGATTTGCAAGGGGCTTTTCACAATTGCAGATGCCAGGGCCCTGCCCCCTGAAATTCTGCATTAGTCGATCTGGGTTTTGGGGGCTCAGTCACCTGTATTTTATTTATTTTACTTTTTAAAGTCTTTATTTTCACAAATTAGTTTCAAGTTCACAGCAAAATTGAGCCGAAGGTACAGAGTTCCCTTTTCCCCTCACACACGCGCAGCCTCTCCCACCAACGGCCCCCACCAGAGTGGTACGTTTGTTACCACTGGGCATCCATAGTTTTAGCAGACCACACCAGGGCATCCTGCCACAGCTGATCCTCAGAACTCACTTTGAAAAGCACTCGGAAGACCACAGCATTTCAGACAGGTGTGATTCGTCTCTATATCCCCAAGTCTTCGCTCAGTGTCTGGCACAGAGCAGGTGCTCTAAACATTTTGCTCCACTGAACAAGCAAACTGACCCTCTGGATGAGACGCACATTTGCAGGAGAGATGTTAGCGCATGGAAACTGGTAAACTTATCAGAAACGAAGGCATCTCAGGGCCCCATTTCCAATGTCATGCCAGTTCCCAGGGTCAATCGGGCTCTCCCAGGCTGTTACCTCCAACGGCTCTGGATGGCCCCCTTGCCTAGGAGGTGGGCAGGACTGCTGGCTGGCAAAGAAAAGTCCCCTGCTCCCACCATTTCTGTCCCCTTTATCTGAACCCACACCAAACATACACCCTTCTGAGAGAGGCCTCAGTTAGAAGGAGGGGTCCCCTCACACAGTTTCGGGGCTATTCTGTTGAACTTCCCCTCCGGTGCCCGCTATGAGGACTGCAGGTACAGGGGAGAGCAGAGCACTGACTTGACATGAGCAACACCTCTGCTCTGCTTCTTCCCTCAGAAGAGCCAGAGTGACTGTGGTTGACGACAGTGGTTCCCTTGCCAAGACATCCATCGGAATCGCCTGGGGAGCTTCGTTAAAATTCAGATTCCCAGCCTCTGCCTAGTGATTCTGATTCAGTGGTCTGGGGGACTCCACTAGTGAGAAGAACAAAGTGGGCAGAGAAGCCAGACGTCTCAGCCACTGTGAGAAGGAAGGAGCATTAGCATAAAGGCATTTAGATACCTTGGCATCAGGGCGGCTGGCTTCCCCATGGGGCAGGGCTGTCTGAGTCTGCTCAGGCTGCCGTAACAAATTACCATTGACTGGGGGGCTTCAACAACAAACATTTATTTCTCACAGTTATGGAGGCTGGAGGTCCAAGACCAAGGTCCCTGGTGAGGACCTACTTCCTGGCTTGTATATGGCCACCTTCTCGCTATACCCTCACGTGGTGGAGAGAGAGGGCTCTAGTCATTTCCTCTTCTTATAATGTCACTAATTCCAGTATTGGGGCTCCATCCTCATGATCGCATCTAAACCTAATCATCTCCCAAAGGCCTCAGCTCAGATACCATCACATTGGGGATTAGGGCTTCAATGTGTGACCTTTTTTGGGGGGTCTGAGCAGAAACATTCAGTCCATAGTAAGGGTTTTGCACACAGGAGTGTGAGGCTTTCTGTTTGGTTGCTCAGTTAACAGCCAAGAAGACAAGCTCTGAATCTAGTCCCTTCTCTCCTCTTATCTCTAAGTCATAAGTTAGCCTTGTTCAGGGTGGAGCGTTTGTTCTGAAATGAACATAAAATAAAAGGTTACTACTTTCACAAGCCCCAAATAAACTATTGACTATTATTATAATAAGTAGGTAGGGATAGGCGACGCTTTATATCATGTAAACATATACCTCATATGATAAATTGTAGAAACCATTTAGATACTGGTTACTACAGGTCAGCACAATGTAAAACATTCATATGCATTAGCTCATTTAATCCTCAGCTCAGTGAAGTAGCCACTATTGTTATCCTCATTTTGTACAGGAGGAAGCTGACGTTCAGAGAAGCTAAGTTACTTGCCCAAGGTCACGTAGCTAGCAAAATGCAGAGCAAAGGACTTGAACCCGGGTCTAGCCGAATCCAATCCTCATGCTCTTCACCACACTGGACTACCCTTCTATGTGTAAATTTAGGAATATTTTCTCTGATCAAGTAGTTTTATATTTAAATCAAAGTACATGATCAGAACTGAATGACGTATTTTTAAATAAAGCTATAGATGATCTGAAGAGGCTATACACTCCTTGCCTAGTGGGTGAGCCTAGAGGAACATGGAGGAGTCAGGTCAATTTTGAGAGCCCAAGACCAAGAAGAGACAGAACCTGGGGCCCAGACAGAAGTCAACGGTTAGGAATGCTACAAAACCAGACTAACACAGAGGAAACCCTCATAATCAATCGGCTGACTGTGGCAGGATGCTCTGAGATTTTCACAGGGGTCATAACCCACCCCATCCCCCCTGCTGACTCCCAGCTCCTTGACTCCCAAATCCCGCCAGCTACATCTCCCCTCCCACCTGCATCTGCCCTTCCAGCAGGTCCCAGGTGGGGAGCAGATGTGGTGCAAGACCAGGTGCTGCCTTCCTGACCTCTGCCCAGGCAGATGCACTGTTAGGAGGCCCCGTGGCAGTGCCCTCCCAGGAGAGAGCCCGTACTCACCAGCCGGCTAGGAGACAGCAGCCGTTCTCTCCGGCCAACCAAGTGGGGCCCAGAGGAAGGGCTTTGCTGGGGCTTAACATGACCTGTGCCCCACCCTCCCTAGTAATTAGGGGCTTCCCTCTGCCTCCCAGGGGGGCCTCTGGCAGCTGGGAAGCCTCTTTTTTGCAGATGAGAAACCTAGGACCTAGGACAGTGATTAGCTAGGGAAGAGCCCCTCCTGGGTTTTACTCTTAGGACCCTCCTTATTGGCTGTGAGACCTCAGCCCAGCCTCTCAGGCCCTCAGGCCCCTCCTCTGTTGGATGAGCACAGAATTTAGAATTGCTGGGACTGATCCACTGACTGGTTATCATTGCAGGTGTGCTCACCTGGTTAGTGGAAGAGCTGGGATGGGAACCCAGACCTCCCAATTCCCAGTCTACGATTCAACAGCCCATGACCAGAGCATGCCACCCTTGTAAAAGACCCTTCCCCGTTACTCTTCAAAATAGTTGAAAAGTCACAGGGAGTTGTCTCTGTCTAACCCTTGACCCGAACCCACATCAAAGACACACTCTGTGGAGAAATAGCCAGAGGGCAGGGGTAAGGCGAGAGCTGTCCATGTGACCCTGGTAAGCACCACCAGGACAGGACACAGCCATGCTTCCCCCCAAAACATATTTCTTTCCTTGCCGGGCAAAGGATTTCTCCTGTTAACATCTTGCATTCTATTTCCTGTGCAGAATGAACACGAGGGTGACTCACGTGTGGGGGTGGGGAAATGAACCCCTATTCCCAGGTTCTCCCAAACCTCTGAGATTTGCTAGAGGCCCCCCGAACCTGCCATCCTGGACAGTCTAAACTCTGAGCTGAGGAAACAGTCAGAGACCTTCTTGGAATTGAGCCCAGAGATCCGAGGACAGTCTCCAGGCCCCTTTATCTCAAGTGAGCAGGAGGTACCTCTGCTTTCTTGCAAACCCTGAATGTCCTAGATAATCTCTCCAGATGAGCGATGGATACACAAAATTCCAGCCCAAACCACACTCTCCCTACTCACCCCGCTCCATGTCAGGCTTTATCAAGCCTCCCTGAGCTGGCTCTGACGGCACTGGAAATCCTAGTGATAAACCACCGAGAAGGAGCAGGTGGAGGGGAAGGGGGACGGGGCAGGGGTCATCTGAGAAAGCCAGCTCTGTTTACTGGGCCTGCATCAGGGGGCCTGATAAACTGCTCTGGTCACAGGATCAGCCAAGATAACATTACCCAGCAGCTGGGTCACCCAGAAAGGTTTGAAGTTAAACATTCTGCTTCCACGCGCTTTACTTCGGTTTATGTTTCCCAGGTGGAGTTTCTCTTCCTTCTGGATTTAAAAGCCCATGGATTCTATTTCCCTGTCTCTGGCCATTTAGGCAGATGGCAGGCGTCTAGGAAGCTTCACTCTAGACCAGCGACTGCATCCAGCTTCCCCGCAGAGGAAGCCTCAGAGTCTGATGTCTTCTTGCCACGCTCACCCTCTTAGAGGCTCTCCACCACAGACACAGCTAAGGAAGCTCCCATCAGACACCCGCACGACGGCTGGGTCTCACCAGCCCTCCCACTCGGAGGCCATCTTGGGCTGCTCTCCGTCTGCTCAGCTCATTAAGCCCAGAAATGTCTGAGGCTTCCGAGACTTCCACAGCTTCCAAGTCTTCTTCAACAAGAAAACAGCCTTGATGCAAATCAGACCTGCAGCGTAACGCCAGAGCACTGAGCATGAAGCCCGGCCCAGTTCCTGTGGAGGGATGTCCATGATTGGACCTGGGCTGAGACCAATTAATGACCCAAAGTTAGGGCCCGACCAGTCCTAGAAGGCATAGGACCTGCCTGTGTTTAATTAGAAAGTGCCAGTAAGTACTTGTTGCTCCTTTTCCTGAAGAAAAGTACAGTTAGAGACAAGGAGTTAGGAACTGTGGAGGAAATGGTATATCTTTGCTAAGGAAGGCCTTCTTTTCCCTGGACCCCTGCCAGCTGCCCCTGACCCCAGGCCAAATGGAAACTCAATGACAATCTTCCTTCACCTACTCACACCACTATACGGTAGGATCAGTTAGCTAGGAAGGGGGCTGTTGATTTAGGGAACAACCACCACTTAGAAGCCTGGACTTGGAGGGCGATCTCCACTCCAGCATGCACACGCACTGGTTGACTAAGGGTTAACAGCCAGCTGGCAGAACCTTCTGCTCCTTGGATCACCCTATTCCAGGCTTTCTCTGGACCTCAGGTTTATGGAGCAGTCATAGTAAATACAGCATAAGTGAACCCCAGACCAGCTCTGGGAGGGACAGGGTGCATGCTGGCAGAATGGCCTTCCCAGAGCCATGGGTTCACCAGTCACTTCCAAAACACAGACACT
>NW_011888870.1:5779127-5789573 GCF_000151845.1 Pteropus vampyrus | reverse complement strand
TCAGAGTCTGATGTCTTCTTGCCACGCTCACCCTCTTAGAGGCTCTCCACCACAGACACAGCTAAGGAAGCTCCCATCAGACACCCGCACGACGGCTGGGTCTCACCAGCCCTCCCACTCGGAGGCCATCTTGGGCTGCTCTCCGTCTGCTCAGCTCATTAAGCCCAGAAATGTCTGAGGCTTCCGAGACTTCCACAGCTTCCAAGTCTTCTTCAACAAGAAAACAGCCTTGATGCAAATCAGACCTGCAGCGTAACGCCAGAGCACTGAGCATGAAGCCCGGCCCAGTTCCTGTGGAGGGATGTCCATGATTGGACCTGGGCTGAGACCAATTAATGACCCAAAGTTAGGGCCCGACCAGTCCTAGAAGGCGTAGGACCTGCCTGTGTTTAATTAGAAAGTGCCAGTAAGTACTTGTTGCTCCTTTTCCTGAAGAAAAGTACAGTTAGAGACAAGGAGTTAGGAACTGTGGAGGAAATGGTATATCTTTGCGAAGGAAGGCCTTCTTTTCCCTGGACCCCTGCCAGCTGCCCCTGACCCCAGGCCAAATGGAAACTCAATGACAATCTTCCTTCACCTACTCACACCACTATACGGTAGGATCAGTTAGCTAGGAAGGGGGCTGTTGATTTAGGGAACAACCACCACTTAGAAGCCTGGACTTGGAGGGCGACCTCCACTCCAGCATGCACACGCACTGGTTGACTAAGGGTTAACAGCCAGCTGGCAGAACCTTCTGCTCCTCGGATCACCCTATTCCAGGCTTTCTCTGGACCTCAGGTTTATGGAGCAGTCATAGTAAATACAGCATAAGTGAACCCCAGACCAGCTCTGGGAGGGACAGGGTGCATGCTGGCAGAATGGCCTTCCCAGAGCCATGGGTTCACCAGTCACTTCCAAAACACAGACACTGCTGCTGCAGACTCGGGCCAAATGGTCCTGCTCTGGGAGAAAGGGCTTTTTAAAGGAGCTCGGTGGAGGGGACAGTCAGCAGGCCTCTAGCCAGTATCCAACATCTTCAAGAGAGTTCCGCAGGTACCCATCACTCTCAGTACCTGCCGCTGTTTTCACTCATCGTGGGCCTCAGTTGCTTATTTAACTTGGAGGGTAGAGGGTAGGCCAGAGGATCTGAAGGAAGCCTCCATATCACTGGTGCCTCCATTTATTACTCTGCAAGATGGGGATAACAGGGGCTACCTCGCTTTTGGGGTACGGCAAAGATTCAGTGAGCTAATCCTGTATCTCTTCACTAGAATGGAAGCTCCCAGAAGGTGGATTATGAAATGATCGTGGCATATCACTTTCAGCATAACACTGCACCTGAGAGGTGCTTATTTCGTGTCTCCTAAATAAGTGAAGGAATAAGGCAACCAGCAAATGTCTAGTGAGTGCTTACCTTGTGCCTAGTTTTGTGCCAAGCTAAAGATGAAGCAAAGTCCCCAGCCTCCAGACCCTTACAGCTCAGCTGGGGCAGCCAGACTCACACTAACAAATCAAGTAGGGCGCAGGGCGAGATGGAGTGATGGGGTGCCAAAAAGTGAGGCTCAGAGAGAACCAAAGGCAGTGTTGGCATCACAGAGAGGGAAGAAGGCTTTGAAAGCGTTTGATGGGTTGAAATTTTAGCTCCAGCACTTCCCTGCTGTGTGAGCTTGGGCAAGCGTCTTAGCCTCTCTGAGTCAGGGTTTCCTTAGCTGCAAAGTGTGGCTCACAATGGGAGCTTCCCCTTAAATGCGATGATGATGCACATGGGGTGCTCAGCACAGGATCTGTCTGGTACAGGATAAGTACCTAATGCACATTAGCTATTTAGACACCCAAGAAGAAGGAGGGGCCATTGGCCATGGAACAGGAATAGGGGTAGGAAGAGAGCAGGAAGTGGGCAACAGATGGGGACATGCACGCACGCGCACGCACACGCACGTACGCACGCACGCACGGAGTTGGTGGAACTACTACTAATAACGGGACAGACTGAGAAAGAAGAAGAACAAAAATAACTCTGCTGCCTGGGCAGGGAGAAGACAATGGCCCTCCTCAGGAGCACCCTCTGAAAAAACTGGAGGGCTGTGGCAGGCCCCCCAGGGCAGAGGCTTTTCTTCCCTTCTTCTTTTATGTGTGTTTCCTGGAGGGGAAATGAGTGTATGAAGTAGGAGCTCCCGGGATTTACAATCCCTGTGTGGACCTTTAAAAAAGGTTCAAGCTGTCAAAGCTCTGTCCTTCCAGTCACCAGAACTAGAAGAGAAATAGAGGAAGAGTCTGTTTTTACAAACCTTTTCCTTATACCGCAAACTATTGTTTCTTTAGGAATAACAATAGTCACACCCATCCATTGAGCACTTACTAAGGTCCAGGCCTTGCTAAGCACTTTATTCATCTTATCTCATTTACTCTTTATAAGGATTCTATGAGGAAAGTATTGTTGTCATCTCTAGTTTGCAAATGAAGAGACCTAGAGAAGTAATTGATCCCTAAGTCAAGATCAGGGGCACGTGAAAGAGCTACGGCCTCGACTCTGTAGCCTGACCACTTTGTCCTCTTTAATAGCTACAATGGAACAAGGCAGAGGCCCTGCCACAGGGTTTGCCCTCATAGTTCAATCTGCTGCTCTGACAACTGGTTGCTTCATGTGTGGGTGACTAGTTGGGACTGAGACCACCATGTGGCAGGTAAGGAGCCCCTCATGAGGACCAGCACTCTATTTCGCATGGTTTAGAATCAATCAGATCAGCTGCATGAAAAGTTGTCACTCTCTTTGGGTGTCCATTCGCCATCCATAAAACACTCCATTCCCCATCTTCCCTTTCAAAGTAACTGAAGTGGTCTTTGTACTCTTAGAATTTTAGCCTCTTCCCTAGAAGTTTCTGGAGGCACCAATTAAGCCCTGGGTCTAGAAAGGAACCCATTTTGGCTTTCTAGAGTTCTGGGCATGGTCCCCACTGGGACATTCTCGAGAGTGCCTGAGGGCACATGGTTGAACCTTTGTACCTTCCTCCCTCCAACCCTGCCACCACCCTCTGGCCCCAAGCCAGCTTATTGGAGAAACAGGTCTGACCACCTAGAGCCAGCAGGTGCTCCAACAGAGAGGCCCAGAAGTGGGCAGTGAACGTCTTGGGTAATGCCCAGAAGCCCAGCACGCCCAAGGTAGGGGGAGGGGGCTCGCCCTACCATGAAAATCAGAAAAACTCTAGATATACGTTGACATTTCAGGAGCTAGAGTCCTAGAAACCTTAAACGTATTCTCTCGTGAACCATAACAAGGGTCACACTCCTGTGGCTTGGATGTGGCCCAGTGGATCTAGAAAAGGGCTGGAAAGGAGGATTGTCACCCCACGGACTCCCAAATAAATGACTGACCTGGGCCCACTGACCTGGACACACACATCCTGTGAACGTGTCTCGCTCCATCGTCACACCCTGGAGAGCAAGGCAAAGGTTAACACACACAGCCTGGTTTCCTCTTCCTGGGAAACACAGCAGCTAGGCAAGGCCAGAGGCCAGGGACTCCTCCACACACAGCCTGCGGGGGAAATGACCCCCACTACTTCCTCCCCACCAGTTGACACACTCATACCTTCCTCTCTGCTGTGCTCAGCAAAGCTCAACTTTTGACACAAGGCAAATAGCTATCATTAGGAATTTTGTTGCATGGGGTAGTGTGGAACGATCTTTTTGGAGAGCATTTTGGCAATCTCTATCCCAAGATTGCTTTCCCTTTGACTTAGCGATTTTATCTCTAAGAATTTATCTGCACAAATGTGTGTATATATATGTGGGTGTATATATGTGTGTGTGTTGTGTGTGTTTATGTATATAAAGATGTTCACTGCTGCTCTGTTTGTAACTGCAGAAAGTGAAGAATACTGAATATCTATTGATTTAAAAAATGGTCAAATAAATTATGATTCATACATCTGTTAATGATAAGATGGATCTTTCTGTGTTGCTATGGGAAAATGTCAACAGGATGGGGGGAAAAGAAAAATAACAGATTACAAAACAGTATGTATACAATATGAATGGGTTCATTTGGTGGGGAGGTGTGTGTACTGGGGTGTTGTGTATGTGCACATATGTGTACATTTTAAAAATCTGGAAAAATGCAACAAACTGATAATAATGGTTATTTGGGTTAACCAAAAAAAAATGGAATAGTTTCACTTTATACACTTCTATATTATTTTATATTTGAAGATGTATGGCTTTCATAATTTAAAACAAGATTCTGTCTTATAAAACAACTGTGTCCTCTTAGCTTGTCCTCTGGCTAATGCCAGCTCTTAATCTGCTAACATCCAACATTTGCTTATTCTTGGGGTGCAGGAGGAGATTTCAAGTTCAGTGCTGAGCTTTTGAAGCCAAGGTCTGAAACCTGTCTACCCATACAATTACCTGGAGTACTTTGAAAACACCCACCCCATGCCATTTAAATCAGAATCTCGGAAGGTGAGGTAGTCTCTGGTAGTTTTCAGAGCTCCCTAGGCGAGCCTACTGGTTGTTACAGGTTGAGAACCAGTAAGGTGGACCAATATCAAAAAGACTATTGGACTAACTGAAAAACAAACAAACAAACAAACAAAAACAAACAAAAAAACCCTCTTTAAAAAGAAAGCAATATTATACTGCAATTTGTACTATTAAGAGTCAGCTCTGCCCTCAAGAGGTCTAGTTAGGGAGTTTGTAGTCGATACTTTTTCTCAAAGTTCCGCCTCCATTTCTGGAATTCACCAGCTCAAATAGAGAAAAGAAAACAAAGACACCAGGGTTCATTAGTTCTGAACAGTGGCTGTGCCTCTGCTTTCTTTGGCAGCGCGTGGCCATCTCCACCTTTGTGGGGCCTACATCAGTGACTGAGAGGTCAGAGTCCAGCCCTTCTTGGCTCCAGGAAGAACAGCTGAAAGAATTAGAGGTGCTGAGCCCAGAGAAGCATTTAGGAGACACATGACAGCTGGTTTCAAATATTTAAAGGACTCTCAATATGCGAGGTTCCACTCCAGTTGTACCCAAAGGATGGCAGTGCATAAGGAGTGCAAATTATAGGAAAGCAGGTTTTTGCCCAATGTCAGGAAGAGCTTTCCAACCAGAGTTGCCCAAGGATGGACGGGACTGTCTTGTGAAGTAATGGGATCGTCAGGGCAGGGGATGAGTGAACACCCATCTGTGATGTTGCTGGAGAATTTCTTCCCACTCAGCCGTCTACTTTAAACTCTATGAGGCCAGGACACACTTGGTGCTGGACATACCAGCAGGGAGCCAGGCGGTCTGTCCTTTTGAAGCTTGCTTGCATGGGGAGCATCAGGCACATATACGATCATTTCTGGTGGTCCAATAAAATGGAGTGCAGTGACCGAAACTGATTACAATGGAGGTGGCTACTTTAGACAGATGGCCATGGAAGGCCTCTCTCAGGAGAAGATGTTTGAGCTGAGACCTAAATGCAAAGAGCAAAGCACCACTTGTCAACTGGGGCAGTAGGTTAGACCTCAGTTTGACTTGATCCAAAATGAGAAGGGAACCCTACCTCACATCATATACAAAAGTTAACTCAAAATGGATTAAATACCTCAATGTGAGCAATAATACTGTAAAAGTCTTAGAAGAAAACACAGGTGCAACATTTTCATGACCGTGAATTAGTCAACGGTTTCTAAGATATGACACCAAAAACACAGCAATCAAAAAAAAAGAAACAGATAAATTGGAGTTCATCAAGATTAAAAGCTGTTGTGCTTCAAAGGACACCAGCAAGAAATTAAAAAGACAATCTACAGAATGGGAAAAAATATCTGCAAATCATGTATCTGATAAGGAACTTGTATCTAATAAGTGTTGGCAAGGATGTAGAGAAATTAGAACCTTCATACATGGCTGGTGGGAATATAAAACAGCATAACTACTTTGGAAAACAGTCTGGCACTTCCTCAGATGTTTAAACATAGAGTCACCATATGACTGAGCAATTCTATTCCAAGGTATCTACCCAAGGGAAATGAAAACTCACGTCCACACAAAAACTTACATGCAAATGTTCACAGCAGCATTGTAAATATTATATAATAACCAAAAAGTGAAAACACCCAAATTTCCACCAACTGATGAATGGATAAATAAAATGATGTGTTATATCCATGCAATGGAGTATCTCTCAGTTATAAAAAGGAATGAAGTACTGACACATGCTACTTCATAGATGAACCTTGAAAACATGCTAAGTGAAAGAAGCCAGACACAAAAGGCTACATATTATGTGATTCCATTTATATAAAGTTCCCAGAATAGGCAAATCTATAGACAGAAATAGACTAGTGGTTGTCTAGGGTTGGGGGTGGCGGCACTGGGGGAAATGGGGAATAATGGCTACTTTTTGGATGACGAAAATGTTCTAAAATTGCGGTGATGGCTGCACATTATCTGTGACTATACTAAAGACACTGAATTGCATGCTTTAAATGAGTGAATTGTATACTATGTAAATTATATCTCAATAACGTTGTTGTGGTTTTTTGTTTTTTGTTTTTTTAATATATTAGAAGGGAAAAGATGTCACTCTCAGTTAAGGAGTTCTCGCCAGGAAGGACTCCATTTCTCCATCCTCTCAGCCTGCTTAATTCTTCGAAGGTCCAGTCAAGGCCCACTACTTACTAGAAGCCTCCATGGACTGTCTCAGCCCTGGTGCTCCCTCTGCCCCTTCAACTGGTACATAACAAGCTTGTGTAGACAGGGGTCATGTCACATCCATTAGTCTTGGAGAAAACTTAACCTGGCCTCTGTTGCAGATCACCAACACTGGAACATAGTAGGTGCACCTGGCTGATTCAAAAAAAAGCCTGGCTTAAAATGCACCAAGCAGGGAAGAGACCAGGTTCCCTTCCACTGCCAACTGGAGAGAACTGATGCCGGCAACATCCTACTCTCTTTGCCTGGAGAGTTCACTGGCCCCGGCAGAGCATGGTGTGCGGTAAAACTTTCCCAATCAAGCAGCAAACTGGGAACACCATCAGCTGCTGTTTGGCTTCCAAGATAGAGAAACTGCCCTGAAAATCAGCTAACCCTGCCTCGATGTTGGAAGTGCCCACAGGAGAGTAACTGAAGAACTAGTGAAATCTGCTCACCTTCTCTAGAGATCCGTTCCTCTGTCTGTTCATGGTCCTGAGCTTGGAGGTTGGCTCAGCTTCCTTTCATCTGATCCCACCCACCTCGTACCCTCCTCAGGCCTCATAGCCTCTCTGCCCACAATCTTCCCCACCTTTACTAAACCCTTAAGGGAACCTGTAGCAACAGCACCCACTTCAGCACCAGAGACGGAGATGGTGAATTTCATGTGTGTCTATTCTCCCAATCCATTTCTAGAACTGTCCTTGACTGAGCCACAAACTCCTTATAAGCAAGTATAAGCAAGTATAAGGAAAGTATAAACTTTCCTTGTTTTCCCTACAATATCCAAGGATATGGGGCATATGGTAAATCCTTAATACAGACATGTAACTTCTTTCTGATAAAATTCAGTTCAGTCCATTAAAGAAGTATTGAGTGCTTACTATATGCTGGGTTCTGCACCACGCACTGGTAAACCCAAAGTCAACTAAAACACAGTCCTGACCCCAGAGCAGCTCCTGGGCATTTGCTGCAGAGGGCAGATTGAGAGACGTGCACAATCCTGGGGAATCCAGAGGACAGGCACCAAGTGCAGACGGTTTCCTGGAGGAGGTGATGCTGGAGGTAAGGCTAAGCTGAGAGATGAGGAAGGCAAACTGGGAGACAAGGAGAGGGTGGTAGTGGTGGGAAGGTGTCCAAAGCAGATAAAAGGGCACAGACAAAGGCTGGGGGATGGGGCAGGGCATTCGATCACCTGAGCCGTGGGGGAGAACCAGGAGCTAGAGCCTGAAACCCAAGGCGGCGAGAGGCAGGAGGTGAGCAGAAGAGTCCCTGGCTGTGAAGCTTGTGGGAATGATGGGGCAGGAGAAAGGAGGAGGGGAGGAAGACACAGGAGCAGAAGTCAAAGCCGAAGAGTTTCTTGGGTGGGAAACTTGGAATGGTTTGGAACTGGAGAGGGAGGGAAGAAAAGGCAGGGGGGAGATTTAAGGACCAAAGGAGGAAGAGATGAACACGAAGGGCAAGGGCCCCTGAGCGAGGAGCAGGCACAAAGGCGAGGCCAGGCCTGGTGATGTAAGGCAGGAAGCGAAATGTGTGGGGTCTGGGAAGGAGAGAAGGGGAGGTGGGGAGCCTAGGAGGGGACACTCGAAGATTGACAAATCCCATCCAAAGGCTTCTGGGACCTTTGATGGACCTTGGATTGGGATGCAATGAAATGACTGGGACAGATCTCAGAGTTGGAAGTAGAGGGACCCCAGTTTCTGGCGGTGCCTACGGCGCTTTGCTGCTCACTATTGGACAGTGCAAAGAGTGACAGACCTAGAGATATTCGATGCAGGGAGGGTGTAAGCAACTGAAAAAGGAAAGGCATCGAGCGCTAGAAGTCAGAGGCTCTGTTTGATTCTCAATTTGCCCCAGTCCCCAGATCTGAGAGCAAACTTTTTAAATCTCCACCCCCTCCTCCAAAACTGGCTCACAATACAGAGTCATTTGGAATGATGGAAGAGGTACCAGGCCATGTCTGCTGGTCCCCCCACCCATTTCTCTCTGCCTCTGTCTCTTCCTGCTGCATGGACAGAGGATACCCTCTTCTCTGCCCCAGCCAACTCTAGGATGTCATTTGCTCCCAGGTCCCCTCCGAGAATGGGAAGAGGAACCTGCCAAGCTGGCTGGAGAAGAGCCTTTGCACAGCAGCCAAGGAAGCCTGCCAGAGACTGCATCTGGCCAGGCTTCCCACACCGATTACCCATCTGGCCAGGCATGGAGGTGAGATAGAAACACATAGCCGACCTCCTTCCCCCGCCTCAAGTCACGTCATCCAGGCACTCCCTTGGGGAGGGAGGTCCCCTCCCTCTGACCTCAGCCTGTTTCCCTTGGCCAGAGCCCACCCCCAGGGAGCAAGCCCCCTCCCCACACCCTCGCTCACACCCAGGCCCATGCAGGGAAAGGCGTGAGCTATAGATTCCAGCCCTCCCAGGCTGCACACCAAAGCCCCAAGTAAGGGCTCGCCCCTCCCAGCCCTGTCTTCTGAGGTGCCAGCTGGGCTGCAGAGGGGGGTTGGGGGATTGGGGAGCCTGGGCACTTGGCCAGAACACCAAAGCCTCATCTTCCACCCTCTACCTGGACTCTCACTCCAGCTTTAACCAAGGGGTCAGGGCTGGAGAGAAAAGACAGGGAAAGCCAATGTGTGGCATCCAACGACTTCCACTATTAAATCCTAGCTTTGCCCCTTATTTGGTGTAAGAGTTTGGACAAATTCTCTGAGGCTCTGTTTCCTTGCCTGTAAAGGGAAGTAATAAGAACACACGCCTTAGTCTGAATAAAGATTAAGTGGGAAAATGCATGCAAAGTGCTTAGCGCATATCTGGCCTGCAACAAACACCCTATGTTAGTTTATTCTTTTTATTTCCTGGCTTCCTTCTGTCAGTTCCAAAGGAGGCTTAGTCCTAACTTCACAATCTCCATCAGCTGGCTCCAAACACAAGTGGTAAATCCGTTATTATTATTTTATTATTGATTATATCTTTCTTATTTTTATGCTTATTTATCCTGGGAAATAGGTAACTGACATTTTCTGGATGTTATACCTACTATGCAGACAAGCAGCTTTAGTAAGCTTGGAATATACCGTCTAATGGGGTGCTTCCTATGCAGATATAACCCCTAGCAACCCAAGCCTCCCATAGAAATTCTGGAGAACTCACACAGCTGTGTGCGCACACACATGCACACACATGCACACACATGTTCTTCCTTGGCATCCCATCATGCCCCCCCCAACCCCAGAAGTAGTGGGTCCAACACCAAGCCCCCGACCCAGCCATCCAATCACGAGCTCTGCCCTGATGTACTGTCCAGCATTGGGATGGTGGGGGGCGCAGCGCTTTCATACTTGTTAACGATGAGAGTCCCAGGAAGCTCAGAGCAAGCCCAGGACGGCCCCTCTCAGGAAGGGGGACAAAAAGGCTCATTTCCAACTCAGAGCCCTAGAGAAAACTGATTTAAACACCACCAAACCCCCTTGGAGACCACCCCTGACTTCCTAGAAACCACCCTCTAAATCTAAAGTAATAAGTTGAACCTCCCAACAGAAAAATTTTTTAACGGGCCAAGAATGTAAATAGCATTTATCCAAAAAGAAATACAAATGGCAGATCCATCCATGAAAAGATACTCGACCTCATGTGTCACCGAAAAAAGAAATCAGATATTATTCTTCTTTAGTTGACTGGCAAAACATTCAAGTTCGGTTCAGTCCCAGAGCTGATGAGGGCGTGAGGAAACAGATACATCTCACACACTGTAGGAGGGGTGTGCATTCTTTTAGAGGGCCATTTGCCAACGTATATCAAAATG
>NW_011888870.1:5774126-5779077 GCF_000151845.1 Pteropus vampyrus | reverse complement strand
CACACCAAAGCCCCAAGTAAGGGCTCGCCCCTCCCAGCCCTGTCTTCTGAGGTGCCAGCTGGGCTGCAGAGGGGGGTTGGGGGATTGGGGAGCCTGGGCACTTGGCCAGAACACCAAAGCCTCATCTTCCACCCTCTACCTGGACTCTCACTCCAGCTTTAACCAAGGGGTCAGGGCTGGAGAGAAAAGACAGGGAAAGCCAATGTGTGGCATCCAACGACTTCCACTATTAAATCCTAGCTTTGCCCCTTATTTGGTGTAAGAGTTTGGACAAATTCTCTGAGGCTCTGTTTCCTTGCCTGTAAAGGGAAGTAATAAGAACACACGCCTTAGTCTGAATAAAGATTAAGTGGGAAAATGCATGCAAAGTGCTTAGCGCATATCTGGCCTGCAACAAACACCCTATGTTAGTTTATTCTTTTTATTTCCTGGCTTCCTTCTGTCAGTTCCAAAGGAGGCTTAGTCCTAACTTCACAATCTCCATCAGCTGGCTCCAAACACAAGTGGTAAATCCGTTATTATTATTTTATTATTGATTATATCTTTCTTATTTTTATGCTTATTTATCCTGGGAAATAGGTAACTGACATTTTCTGGATGTTATACCTACTATGCAGACAAGCAGCTTTAGTAAGCTTGGAATATACCGTCTAATGGGGTGCTTCCTATGCAGATATAACCCCTAGCAACCCAAGCCTCCCATAGAAATTCTGGAGAACTCACACAGCTGTGTGCGCACACACATGCACACACATGCACACACATGTTCTTCCTTGGCATCCCATCATGCCCCCCCCAACCCCAGAAGTAGTGGGTCCAACACCAAGCCCCCGACCCAGCCATCCAATCACGAGCTCTGCCCTGATGTACTGTCCAGCATTGGGATGGTGGGGGGCGCAGCGCTTTCATACTTGTTAACGATGAGAGTCCCAGGAAGCTCAGAGCAAGCCCAGGACGGCCCCTCTCAGGAAGGGGGACAAAAAGGCTCATTTCCAACTCAGAGCCCTAGAGAAAACTGATTTAAACACCACCAAACCCCCTTGGAGACCACCCCTGACTTCCTAGAAACCACCCTCTAAATCTAAAGTAATAAGTTGAACCTCCCAACAGAAAAATTTTTTAACGGGCCAAGAATGTAAATAGCATTTATCCAAAAAGAAATACAAATGGCAGATCCATCCATGAAAAGATACTCGACCTCATGTGTCACCGAAAAAAGAAATCAGATATTATTCTTCTTTAGTTGACTGGCAAAACATTCAAGTTCGGTTCAGTCCCAGAGCTGATGAGGGCGTGAGGAAACAGATACATCTCACACACTGTAGGAGGGGTGTGCATTCTTTTAGAGGGCCATTTGCCAACGTATATCAAAATGGGAAAGGCCAACTCTTTAATTCACCAGTCCTCTGCTAGAAATTGATCCTGGGGATAAACTTGCAAAAGTGTGTCAAGTTCCATGTTGAAGGACGTTTTTGCCAGTATCATCAAGTTGTTACAGGATGTCATCAGAATGAAATACTTTGCAACTATCCCAAGAGCTAGATCATCTACATTTGCCTGTAGGAGCATTATGCTACGGTAGAAGTGAGAAGAATAAGGTGCAGAAGAATCAATTCTTTTTGCATAAATACTCTTTAAGGCATTCTGGCTTTATCTAAGAAGGTGTTATTCCTTACCCCAGCCTTTACCTGTCTGGCTTTAACCACTTCCCTTACAGGGCTGGGAGCCTGGTTCTGGTGCACCAAGTCACAGAGCACAGCAACTTTCATGGCACCTGAGGAAGGGACAAACGCCACCCTAGCAAGATCCAAGCAGGCTCTATGCTGGAGGCAGCCATCCATACACAAGCTCAGGAAACACAGACACAAAGGCTGTGCATGAGCGAGTAGTGTCTCCATCTTACAGAAGAAGATGCTGAGGTTCCAAGAGATTAAGGGATTTGCCCAAGTTTACACAGCCAGGATGTAGCAGGCTTGGATTCCGACCCCTGTGTTCTTTCTCGCTCATGGCACGGCCTCAGGCCTCATACTATACCTCACAGGCTCCTACAGAGCTGAGGGAGCTTGGGGAACCCCAAGAGTGGGAGGCAGGGAGGAGCCTGCAGAGGCAGCTGAGCCGAGGGAAGGAAGGCAAGTAGGTAGGGGGCAGGTCTCCACTGAAACAGCCAAGCCAGGCCAGTCGGCTTGCCAAGGCCTCACTCACTACTGTAGTGATGAAAAAAAGCATCTCAGCACCCACGCCCTAACCCCCTGCCCATGTTCCCTTATGCGGTACCCTGCCAGCTGGAGGCCACTCCCTGACCCCTAGGAGGAAACTCACAGGCTTGCCAGGCTATTCTGGAAGCTTGAAGCCTTGTGGAATGTGCCCGGTGTAGCACTCTCTGGGCGATCTCTCCCCCACTGACCCTTCAGGATCAAACTGCTCTCCTGAAGGAAGGCATTTCACACAGCCCTTCTCCCAGAGTTCCCTCTGCTCCAAGCTGACCTCCCCACTTCCTGCTGATGCTCCTCGAAGCCAGTGCTGGGTCTTCCACCGTCCACGCTGCCCTCCTGGGACTGTGTTCTCATACAGTGTGCCTCAGGGCAGAACCTATGCTTCCAGGTGCAGACGGACCGAGAGGGCAGAACGGAAGCAGATTCTTACCACCTCCCTCCCTCTAAACTTTCGAAAGCCTGAATTTCCATTAGTGCATTCTAAGAAATGTGAATTCCATGAACACGTGCCCAGGATTTGCAGAGTCACTCACACTGCTGACTTCCGCTGCGCTCTCAGGCAACCCAAACCCTGACACCTCGCACTCCTGCTTCTATGAAAACCAAACCTGCTGCCTGCACTTGACTCACTGATTTCTTGGATAAAAACCCATTACATTTATGCTTATTCAATTCTAGTCTTCTTCAAGGCTGGAAGCTGGCTCATTGTCCAAAGCACTCTCTCCTTCCTCCCTGCGTCACACTGTAAACGTGAGCAGGATGACTCAAAACCCCATCCAAGTCATTGACAAACATTTTTGGTCAAAGTCAGAGAAGAGAGCCCTGTGACCTACCCCTAAAAACTCTTCTTCAGGTCAACGCTGACACACGTGGCTTAGTTCTGTACGAAGTTGAGAAACGCAGTGCTCTTGGGCAAATCACAGTTGCATATAACAAATTACTTTATTTTTCAAACTATAAGAGGAGCTCCCTATATAAAAGAATCATTAATAAGTTTTTCTTTTTTTTTTTTATATAAAATGAGAAATCCACCTGTGAATTAAACAAATCACAACTGACCTGTTCTACCCAACCAGAGCTTCACGAAATCTAGCTAATAAAGACTAGCATGTGGTGAACTCTGAGCTCACCTGGCTCAGAGTTCACCACATGCTGGACTTCCGGCCGAGCATGTCAGGCGTGAAGCCCTATCCGTGGCGTCATGGCTCCCATTCTGCAAGCAAGGGAACCTGAGCTCTGAGAGCTTACATGGTTTGCCTAAGGTCACGAAGATGTAAACCCAGATGCATGCCCAGGTCTGTTGGACTCCAAAACTTCTGCTCTTTCCACTGTGCAATGCTGCCTCTTGGGGTTCCTTAAACAAAGTTCCATTCGGTTATGCACCTCCTCCGGACTGAGCCCAGAAACCCATCCTAGGCCCCCAGTGTGCTCCCCAGCTCGCTCCTGCAAAATCGGACAGCGTCGGACCTACTGGGAACAAGGTGACATTGGGAAACAAAGAGGAGCCCAGGATTTTGGTGGAACCAGCTCCCAATGCTAAGATGTTTCTCCCTAGACGGCACAATTTCTACCTGTGCCCCAGGCACACTTTAGAATCTGGCAGCAACCCAGGCCCACTTCTGTTCAGTCTACTAACAAAGCAGGCCCTGCCTTAAGTTCAGGAGAAAAGGGTATTCTTGGGTTTCTTCACCTTAACTTCCGGTAAAATGGGCATCACAACAATAACAGGGAACTGCTTTCACAGCGTTGCGGTAAAGACCCTGAAACCCCTTGCTCTTCTACCACTGAGCCTTTGCCAAATGTTGTTCCCTCTGCTCAGAACACTCTTCCCCAGCTTCCAAATCTGCACGGCTGCCTCCTATTCATGCTTCAGAGCATCCTGTTCCTTTCCAGTCGGCTCCTGATCTCAGTCCATCGTTATACGTCCACATATATCACTTGATTTAATGGTGGTCACCCCAGCCAATCTGTAAGCTCCCTCCTCACCTAGTAATTGTTTTGGTCCACCAGGTAATCTGCAGCACTTGACATGGTGCCTAGCACACAGTAGGCACTTATAAATGCTTGTTGCATGCATAAAAGAAGATCCGAGAAAATGGACATGGGCATGCTTTTCACAAGGCCAGCATTGCGGAGCCAATGCATGGTCACCGTTAGGGAACCAGGAGATGCTGCGCAGAGGAGACTTGTGGGGGGCTGGGCGGGGGTGAGGCTAAGAAAGGGTATGTTTCAGATTGGGCAAGAGGTAAGGAGAAGCAGAGAGCATAGAAGTGATCAAGGGATGAATCCAGTTCTTTCCAAATGAGATGTCCCATGGCTAATCTGTCATCCTGACAGGTTCACGCCCATGTAGATGACCACATCTAGTGAATTACCCAGGGACCTCGGGGTAGAGGAGGGGCAGGAGGAGCTGGAGGGACGGGGGAGGAACGGCACCTTCCCAGACAAGGAAACTTGGCCCTTAGCAGCCACTGCATGTCATTAGCTATAATGCAGATATGATGGATTTGGGGGTGGTGATGAGGACTGGGCCTATCGTTCATTCACGGGAATTCTCGCTGCTCCCTGGGCCTCCTGCTTCCCCCAGCTTGGAATGCTTGCTCCTTCCTATCTCCCTTCTCACCTCTTACAGCCCCCTCCCCCTTCAAGGCCTTCCCTCCCTGACAACGCTACTAAAATGGAGTCTCTATCATGGTGTCGGGCAAGAGAATATGCTGGAGTTAGACGTATGAGCTCAA
>NW_011888870.1:5766451-5774076 GCF_000151845.1 Pteropus vampyrus | reverse complement strand
TAAAAGAAGATCCGAGAAAATGGACATGGGCATGCTTTTCACAAGGCCAGCATTGCGGAGCCAATGCATGGTCACCGTTAGGGAACCAGGAGATGCTGCGCAGAGGAGACTTGTGGGGGGCTGGGCGGGGGTGAGGCTAAGAAAGGGTATGTTTCAGATTGGGCAAGAGGTAAGGAGAAGCAGAGAGCTTCTCCTTAGAAGTGATAGAAGTGATCAAGGGATGAATCCAGTTCTTTCCAAATGAGATGTCCCATGGCTAATCTGTCATCCTGACAGGTTCACGCCCATGTAGATGACCACATCTAGTGAATTACCCAGGGAGCTCGGGGTAGAGGAGGGGCAGGAGGAGCTGGAGGGACGGGGGAGGAACGGCACCTTCCCAGACAAGGAAACTTGGCCCTTAGCAGCCACTGCATGTCATTAGCTATAATGCAGATATGATGGATTTGGGGGTGGTGATGAGGACTGGGCCTATCGTTCATTCACGGGAATTCTCGCTGCTCCCTGGGCCTCCTGCTTCCCCCAGCTTGGAATGCTTGCTCCTTCCTATCTCCCTTCTCACCTCTTACAGCCCCCTCCCCCTTCAAGGCCTTCCCTCCCTGACAACGCTACTAAAATGGAGTCTCTATCATGGTGTCGGGCAAGAGAATATGCTGGAGTTAGACGTATGAGCTCAAGCCCTGCTCCACCACCCATGAACTGTGTGGTGTTGGGCAAACGACATAACCTCTCTGAACTTCAGTCTAGTATTTGTAAAATGAACCTCACGGGGTTACTGTGAGAATTATAAGAAGTCATGGATACAAGGCATGTAGCACAGAGACTGGCTCATAGTAGGTTCAATGCACCACGAGTTCCTTCTAGTTCCTCCCCAGAACACCCACAGAGTTTTGGGCACCTAATTCCGCTGGACCCAAGAATTATCTTTCCACACAAGGAAGTGTTCTCTCTACTTAAACTGTGAGATTTCTGAGGGCAGGGCTATGTCCTGGCCATCTCTGCACAGTCCTCAGAGATGGCAGTGTTGAAAAGTATGGAACTCAGTGTGAATCCCAGCTCTGCCATGTACTGTCCATGTGACCATGGACAAATGTTCCTATGTTTGCTGGAGCCTCTGCTTCCCTATCTGTAAAATAGGGATAACAAGAGTAGATGGTACTAGTCCTGCCTTGTAGAGAGCTGGTGTGAGGCTTAAACGAGGTGCCTGTGTACAGAGCTGGAAGAGAATTCAACAAATGCTGGAGACCATGCTTATTACCCTGGCAGGGCTCACCATGGTGCATAGGGGGCACTGGCACATTTTGGGGGAGTGAGGAAGGGAAGTCTGCAACAAGATGCTATGGTTCTCTGTTTCTCCATTTTGAGTAAGGATGGGGCCAACTGAGTTGATGCATCGCCATCCAGGTAGCCGCACCCGGCAGAGGGGGAAGGCTTGTGCTAAGGGGAAAAAGCTCGGGAGCTGCTAAGTGTCCCAGATCAGCAGAGGGAACAAAAATCCATTCTCCACACCTGGGAGTTCTTCTCGGTGATTCATGGACAACATTCTCAGGTTTAAGAACAACGTTCTCACGTTGCAAGTTCAGTGAACGATTTTACTGCCACTCCTCAAAGGAGCTTCCCCCAGCTCATTAAAGCAGGCAGGCCAGGCCAGCAGCTCAGGACTTGGTCAGCTTTGAAGCATCGCCCTCTCTAAGATAACCCTACCTAACTTTTTAATAAAAGCAAGATGATTCTTGGTGTCCTTCCAATGAAAGTCAGGCTGCCTGGCCTTATAGCTTTTCCCCAGCTTCGCAAACTCAACTTGGTGAAGGGAGGTGGGCTGGAGACCCCAGAATGAATCATGTCACTGAGATATTCCACATCTGGGACGGCCCCCGCCCCTCCCGGCTGAGACACTGCCTGGAGACCAAGGGCAGGGCCTCTGCTAGAACCATCATCAGCCCTATCGCCTGAGTGTCCATCTTCATTTGAGACCAAGGATGAGGAGTCTCTTCCTGAAAATCTGCCTTTCAGGTCTTGTGAGAACAAAGACTGTGTCTGTTCTGCAATCCCCCACCCCCCACCCCACAACCTCACCCCAGCCCGAGTCACAGTTGGACCACTACTTGGGTGAGCCATGGTATATACACTGGTGCATTAATTTATTTCCCAGTAAAAGGCGCTGTCACAACTTCTGCTGCGGCATATGGAATACACACACACACACACACACACACACACACACACACACACACACGCACACACACGCACACACGCGCGCGCGCACACACACACACACGCACGCACACACACACACGCACACTGTTTTTCAATGGAGCAGTCACCCGTTGCTGCTCACACTGTCTTGATAGTTCCTCCTTCTTTTGAAGTCTCCACCACATCTTTTGCCCACTGAGTGGGAGGTTCCATGTAGTAGGGTTCTTATTTTCTTAACACAGTGGAAATATTTGGCCTTTTTCATAATATTTAGCTCTCTTGATACAATACATAGACGGAATTTTTTTTTTTATGTTGTGTTTTCAAGGGACTGTTTATATAATGGTGATCTGCAGGACACCACACACTGCTATGGGAGGTAAGCCCTGCAGGTGGGGGTGGGGGGCAAGCAGAGGAAATATCTAGACTGTGTGCTCCCAACCCACTTCTGGGACACATGCAGGCATCCAATCTTCTCTGAAGAGTGTAACTTATTAATTTAAGTTAAAGGGGCTCTCTTTGTCACTCCTCCATGAGCCCCCACCCCAAAAGCAACAAATGAGATGAAAACGGACATCTGTGAGGGTAAGAAGGTAATGCCACTTTTTAAAGGAAGGGTTGTTTGTTTTTTAAAATAGGTCTGGCTCTAGCCTTTGAAGATGATGGATTAACATGTAATCCTGTGTCAACCACCCAACAAGTATTTACTGAGCACCTGCTAAGTGCAAAGCTCTGTGGAGCAAGGTGGGCGGTGGGGGGAGGGGGAGGTGCAGAGGGGCACTCAGAGTGTAATTGGAGAAATAAGGCAAACACACAACAGGTACCTCACATAGGACCTAAAGCCACATTTATACCTTACTGGAACAAGAGGAGGTGTGAGACTTTAACAATAGTCCACTCTAGCAACCGTCATAGGACAGTTATAATTATCAATCAAACGGTTCAAGCCAAACATTGGATAGTATTATGTAGGATTCCTTTTCCTATAATTATCCCCAGCAAATAAGCCCAACTTATTTCCGTTCGCAAACAAGGCTGTAGGCCACAATTTAAACAGAGCTAAATCCTAAACCTGGCTTCCGTGATGGGAGTAACATCCGGGGAAGGTCTGCAGCCCCACCCCCACCACGGGCAGGCACAGGTGAAGCAACACCTTTCAGGGCCATTCCTGGGGTGATACCCAAGAATGGCCAGTGAGGCTTCAAGGCACCGAGCAAAGGGGGAAAACAAAATAAGAGGGGCTTATTTCAGATTAAGCTGAGAAACAAAGGAGGTTTAGTTTTGAAAGGCTGGCTGAGTTCTTAAGATAATGGAGGAAGGTTTTAGGTTTCTGGTCCCATTAGTGAGAACTAGGGAGAGAATTATGAAAAGAACCTTCATTACAGGCAAGGGAGATAGGCCAAGAAGAAATGATATGGAGAACATTAAAACGTACTGTGTCTTCCAACCTCAATTTGCACTGGACCTCGGGAAAAGTTCCAACAGCCTGGCAGGTCCTCTCTGGAGGGGAGAGGAGAATGACCTACTTTTCTGGATGACATGAAGTGTTGGTGAGGATGTAGGGAGATGGGAACCCTGGCTCACTGGTAGGTGTATAAACTGTACAGCTGTTCTGAAAAGCAATGTGGTAGTATTGACTTAAGCTAAGTCTGTGTCTGCCGTGTGCCCTAGCGCTTCCCCTCCGGGGTATACATACTGGGAAAGTCTCTGCAGTCTGCCAAGGCTGCCGTGTATGGGATGTTCCCTGCAGCAGTGTGCGCAGTAGAGAGCACTGGAGACAACCTCCGTGTCATTGAGAGAGGCAGTAAATAAGTGAAATGTGGTGGATGCCAGTATGGAGCACTCTGCAGCAGTCAAAAGCAACAAAGTAAATGTATACAACAATGTAAATAAATCTTATAAACGTATTATTGAGTAAAAAAAGAAATTACCAAACAAAATCTATGGCACAGTATGAATGCAGACGACAAACCACACACACGAACGGCACAACCTATATTCTGAGGATACAGGGGTTTATATTAAACAGGTTAGAGTTGGGTGCGTAAGGGAAAAAGGGATAGTAGTGAGGATTAGGAATGAAAGGGAAAAACAAAAATAAAGCTGGAGGAGGGTCTTGCAATGATGATAATGGGCGATGAACTGAAAAATATGATGAACTTAATTTCCTCCACCTGAAGTGAGAAAAAAACAGCATTCGACTCAAGTTTTTGAGAAGGAAAGGCCAGGAAACAGGGCCGGATCGGCAGATATTGACGGAATATCACACTGCAGCCCTTGTCCAAGCGATTTTGATGTCATTTCCCCAACTGGTCCTCCCACCCTACTGAAGCCCCAAATTCCTAGCAGAGGTTAATTTAATTTGCCAAGCAAGAAGGAGCTACTAAAGATTTCTGAGAAAGAAAGTGACTCAACCAAAGCGGCAGTACCACGAGAAGGGACTCTGGGATGGGTCTGCCTGGCTGACTTTTTTAGGAGTCAGACTGACTGCAGGGTTGAGACCCCTTAGGGAGCTCCAAGGGGCCAGGACCGAAGGCCTGAGCCAGAGTGGTGGCTAAAGGAGCAAAAAGAGGAAAATAATTTCCCAGCTGACGTAGATAGCAGCAGTGAGGTCCCACTCCAAAGGAATCCGCCCTGTGGATGCTACACTTTCCTCATGTATAATGAACTCCGCCATGATGGTGAACAGATAAGCTCCATCCCAGGTGGGCTCTTTACCTGACATAAACCCCAGACTCTCTTACCTATCGATGTCACTTCAATCACGTATCCTACGAAATTTGTAGCCCTGCTTCCCAAAGATATAGGTGGATGTTTTAGGGCAACACTGTTGCCATGGCCAAAAAGAAGAGTTGGAAACAATATAAATGCTCATTAATAGAGGGATAGTTTTTAAAAATTCTAATGCCGTGAACGATGCCGTGAGATGATAAATTTCCCTATGGTTTAAGATAGTTTTGGATGGGATTTTGTTACTTGCAGCTGAGCACCTCCTAACAGCGTCACCAGTTTCGCACTGGGCCAGCTCTAGCTAGAGAAGTCAATGCCGTTTGACTTCGTACACACAGCACTTGGCGACTTCCTCATGAACTGCCCCCAAGAGAGAAGTCCCATGACCCTGTGTCTCGAGAGAAGAGAGCCTGACCAGGAACCCAGCAAGTTTCACCAGAACTTGGTAAGGGGGCTTGGGAGTTAGTCAACATTAAAAACAAATAAAGATGCTTTTTTGTTTCTCTCCCCATCCCCTCCCGGAAAGAGAGTCCCTGGGGGACAGATCACTAAACGTTTTTGTGCAGTTTCCACCCTTCCCCCCACGTCGCTAAACCAGGCCAGAGGAAGTAACGGGAATAAACTGCAGACAAGTTCAACATTTTCCTAAAAGACCTGCCTCAGTCAGCTTCAAGGTGGTAGGAAAGGGGAGAAAATCCACATGTTACACAGAGGACCCTGCACTCTGGACCCTGGGCCGGTCCTACCAGAGCCACAGTGAGGGTTTCTGCCCAGGGCTTCACAGCCACCACAGGGAATGAATCGGGCTTACCCTACAAGCCATCGAAAGAGCTGACAGTGGATGAACCTTGAAAACATTATGCTAGTGAAAGAAGCCAGTCACAAAAGACCACGTAGAATATGATTCCATTTATATGAAATATCCAGAATAGGCAAATCCATAGGGATAGAAAGTACATTAGTGGTTTGCGAAACACTGGGGACCAATTGCAGAGGAGTGTGTGTGATGTGAAGGCTAAAGGGTACTTTTTTAGGGGGGTAATGAAAATGCTCTAAAATTGGGGTGGTTGCATAATTCTGTGAATATTCTAAAAACCAGTGAATGGTATACTTTAAATGGGTCAACTGTATGGTATGAGAATGACAGCTCTATAAAGCTGTTCCCCAAAAGGGAGGGGGCTAATGGCATTGATGTGGGCTATCCGCTGCCATCACTCAAGGAGCTTGAGAGGGTACCAAGCTCCCACTGTTTCCTGTGTTTTTACCTTAATATTGTTTCTATGCCAGGTACCAATCGACGTGTTTGTGCTACTTTCATTATCCCCATTTTACAGGTGAGGAAACTAAGGTTTGGGGAGATTAAGTAATTTGCCCCAAATCACATGGCTGTGGGGAACTCAGACATGTCTGTAACTGTTGCACCATACCACATCCTAATCCAAGCCAGCAGAGAGCCCAACAAATCCACAAGGGTTAATACTGTATTAGGTTAACACCTAATGTTAATGGTATTAAGGCTGGGAACTTATTAGAGGTTGGCTTTTGAAAATTCCTCCTGCTCAGGTGACCTTGCATGAGTCCACCTACTTCCCAGGGTTCACCTTGGCTGATTGTTAGGTCGCATGGGGGGAGGAGGGGTAGAGGTCACCCTTTCAGGTTTTGGGAGCACTGGCAGAAACTGTCTGCTCTGGTAGAGGTGTTTGGAATCACCAAGCTGGCTGGGTACCAGGAGGCCCTACCAGGGGGCCCTCTCCTAGCAGCTCTGGGAACCAAAGGGTATTTGAGTCCCATGAGTAAATCCCAAATGCCCCATGCAGTCAGCCTGGGGCTGCAGCTTTGGTTGGATTTCCCACTCCCTGACGTGAGTTCTCATGGGCGGGAGCACCCAGGCAATCTCATGGTCCCACTGCCTCTGTCTGCCAAGAACTCACACTAATGAAATGTCCACTCTCTGTTCCTTCCAGGAATCCAGACTGGAAAGACCTGTTTCTCTGCTCATCCCCTTATTAGACATTAAATCACTTAACAGATAACAACAGATCTATATTGCCCCACCCCCACACACCTGGACAGGTAACCTCTGCACAATAACAAACAGAAAAGAGACTGATGGTTGTTCTTGGGGGATTACAACTAGACATAAGGTTCCTTACCCAACTAAAATTTTTACAGCACCTTCTTGAAACCCAGAGGGATGAGCTCAAGGATTTCTCTAACTTCCTCTCAGTCCCTCCTCAATTCTTCCCTTGCTTTCTTGTAGTCCCTCCTCCACCTTTGTCCCATTCTGGGTCATAACAACGATTTCCTGGAATGAGATCCTCCCAGCTTGCCCACACCAGCCTAGTTCACACAGCCCAGCCTCACAGGCTTCCTGCTCCTTCGCTTCTTCCTCGTGGCTTCCGCTAAAGCTAGAAGTAATGCCCTTTCTGCATCCGCAAAGCCACAGTAGAACCCTACCTACCAGCCTACCCTGCACGGACTGAGGAAGCAGGAGGGGGCTGAAGTTGAGGAGAGTCAAATCCTATTTCTGCCACTTATGAGTTGTGTCACCTTAAGTGACATAACTGGACTTAACCTTTCTGATTCCCAGTTTCCTTGCCTAGAAAATGAGAGTAACACAATCTGTTATGACAGTTAAAGGAGATCTGACACAAAGAGGCACTGGGGAAAAACTTTACAGTAGTCGTCGTAAGTATATA
>NW_011888870.1:5749234-5763911 GCF_000151845.1 Pteropus vampyrus | reverse complement strand
ACCTCTTTCCTTGGATAAGAATCGACAAAGGCAGCATGGAGGAGACAAGACAGCATATCCCACCACCTCTCTTAAAGGGCCAGGCTCCCGGAGAAACAGTGCAAATGCTCTGTCCTGAGTGGGGGTCTCTTTACTGAGCTGGGGTGGAGAGTGCTGGCAGTGGCATCTTATACTGTGGCCCAACATGATTAGGGTCAAGTGTTTTTTGTTTGTTTGTTTTTTGAGAATAATGACTTTTTAGCCTGGATGCTCTAATGGGGGTTCCCAGTACAATCTTGCCAAAAGGGAGGGTAAATGCAAGGAAAAACCAAAGATAACTAGAGTTTCCCAAAGCATAGAGCCAGGGAGAAGCCAAAGCAAGCTGACCCCCGGAGAGGTTATAGAGAGCACACCGAAGAACATCTTAGGGCTTACACCTCAGCAGAGATAACTGGTCGACCCTGCAGGGGATCTGCCCACCAGCCGGAGGCAGTCCTGGCCCCACATACCGTCTTCTTTCCATTTCTTACATCACATCAGCAGAATCCCCGCCAAGGAGAACAGAAATCCAGCTCTCCTTTTCGTGCCTCCATCCTGCTTTATAACTAGTTCTACCAGCACCCCCAGCCCCTTAAATGGAAGTTCTGATCTAGGCTAGAAACAAAGCCAAGCAAATTAGCTCAGCCACATAGACCTCAAAATCAGGTTTGGGGAAGAGTAACTCTGTATCTCTCAGATATGTACCTGTGCATGATTCTTTAGGAGATGTTCTGCCTTATTTGCCAAGGGGAGCATGTTAGTATATTCACTGAGCTCTCACTCTGTGCCCAGCACTGTCCTGAGGGCCTTACACATATTAACCTACTTAATCCTCACCTCCGGCCTGGGAGAAGCGTTTATTATCCACATTGTACAGATGAAGAAACAAGTGTGAAGAGCTTTGGGACCTCACATAGCTCCCAAGTGGCAAAGCTAGGATTCAAATCAGGCAGCCTGGCTTCAGTGGCTCCATCCCAGATCCACTACGGCACTGGTCTTACTTCTTACAACCTACTGTGATGTAGATGCCGTTACCTGATTTTATCGAGAAGGAAACTGAGACTCAGAATAAAGCTGCCTGCCCAAAGTCACCAGCTTAGTAGCAGAACCAGGAGCTGAAATGATGTCAGACTCAAGAGCCCAAGTTTGTGACCACCATGAGGACCTGCCACACTGCAGGGCAGGAGGGGACAGTGCCAGTGGGAGGCTAACAGGCCAGTGCTGCCTGGGAGAGGGCATGCCAGGGCACACCAGCTAGCCGGCAAGGCAGGCTCCATAGGGCAAAGCCAAAGGGCCCCCAAGGCCTCACTGTCATTAAACTCATATGGTACAGGGCCAAGTGAGTGCCAGGGGCTGTTGACAGACTGGCAGTAGACAGAGAAGACGTAGCCAACAGCTGCTATTTATTTTGGGGCCTGGGAAGAGGGAAAGGACTAGTTAGGACTCAGCTCATTCCAGCAATAAACCGAACAGGGCAAGGAGGGGACAGTGTCCCACTCCCAGATAAACTGACAGCCCCGGCCACCTGCTGGGCTTTGCTGAGAGTTGAGTGGTCTAGGTGTCAGGAACATCTCGCCAGACACTGTAATCTGGCCTCCGCTAACAAATACAGTGTTCCCCACCTCCTCCCAGCCCCAAGTGCTGGACTTGTAAATGGCCCAGGAAGATAACCAACACAGCAAACCCGCCCCCTGCGGTGTCAGGTTCCAGGAACAAATGGCTTTTCCTGCATCAGGAACAAAGAAGGGCTGCTCCTGCCTGCCACCCGTGGCTCTGGTTCCCTGCCTCTGACATTTGTTACCTCCACTCTTGGTGGTGGACACCTAATAACAAGGGTCTTGCACGTAAGGTCTATAGACGGCCAACCTGGGCCATGGCAAGGCTGGCTGGCAGGATTCCCTGAAAGGCCAGGAAGTAAGAGTTTTCCTGAAGGACTCTGGAGCCCCATTACCTAGCTCTGAACCCCTTCTCCTAGCCTATGACTTTTGGTAAATTAACTTCTCTGTCTCTATTTCCTCATTAATAAAGATGATAATAGTGTTTTTCTCATCGGGTTGTTCTAAGAATTAAATAAAGTGCTCAGAAGAGTGGCTGGCACATAATTAGTTCTGTTATCATCACCATCACCATCATTTAGCCGGGAAGGTTCCTTCTCGCTGTGAATACTAGAAGTCAGTTTTCCTGGATATTACAGATAGAGTTTAGTTTCCCAGGCTAACCCATAAAGTAAGTGAACTAGAGATACCTGGTTCTTGGTGCTATACTTCCGTCTACTCCCTCCGTGGATGAGAAAGGCTTTGGTGGACTGGCTTGAGAATCTTAACACGATTTACAATATTCTAGCAGTAGGAATAGATTTTGAATTTCAAACAGAGCTTCCACAATTGTAAGTTATAAGCTATGGTTCTTTAAAAAAAAAAATAGGAGTGAGATAGGAGGAAGGGGCTTTAACAGAATGAAGCCTTGATCCACGGATTTATTCCATTGATCAAGGACCTACCGTGATCCAGACCTTTTGGCAGCATCGAGGAGGGTGGTGTTAAAAGATGAAAAGATGTGGTGGTCGCTACCTTTGCAGGAGCTGACCACCCTCTGGCCCTTAGCTGCAGGAACTGCTGTCAGCACGGTGCCTTGCACACAGCAGGTTCAAAACTGATGTTCATTAAGTGACATTCCCTAACATGTGCACTGCCTTTGGGTCCTGAAGTTCCTATCCATGATGCTGCTGAGAGAGGCTGCATTTCCCCAGAGAGTACCGCTTAGGGGGCCAGGGTCTAACCCCAAGCATAGTCCCCAGAACAACCTCTCCAATAGTGTTCTGGCCAGTTTCCATCTTTGGCAAGTCAAGAGGAGCCTTCGCTACTGAGCCAAGAACACTGCTCAGTAGTGGGAAGGATAACGAGGCCCAACTTGACCCCCTTGCCCGTCTGACCTCATTGCCCACTGCTCTCCCCTTGCTCACGTCACTAAGGCATACCAGCCTTCTTGCTTTTCCCTGAAAAGGCTAGACATAATGCTATCTCGGGGCCTTGGCAATTGCTGTTTCCTCTCCCTCAACCACTTTGGCTCCAAATATCCTCATGCTAACAACTCCCTCGGATCTTATAAGTCACTAGACAGTGGAGCTGGCTCTTGCTAAACTATAAAATGGCGTGGCGACCCCTGCCCTGTGTCCTTCACCATGCTGTTTTCTCTACAGCACTTACCCCCATCTAACGCACTACATATTTTTACCTCTTTTGTTTGTTTATTGTTTCCTTTCCTCTACCAGAGGTAAACTCCAAAAGGGCAGAGATTTTTATCTGCCCTGCTCTGTTTCCAGTGCTTGGCACATAGTAAACATTCAAATGCTGGTTGATTAATTGAGTGACTAAATGAAGGAACATGAATAAGTATCAGATCGAGGTCCATCCCTCAAGGTGCTCTTCCATCGATCAGGCACATCTGACATAGGCTTGCCAAAAGCTCACCGGCCCAAGGCCATTCTTGACAAGTGTTAAATGAGTGGTAAAAATAATCAACGTAAAAATTCACCACAGGAAATATTGTGAGATGAGAAATCTGGAAGTGTCTGAGAGGCGGCAGAAACTGAGCAAAACCATGAAGCATGGCCATGAGAATGATGGCAATAATAGCTGCCATTTATTGAATAGCTGTCACGTGCCACGCACTACGCAGAGTAACAATCGTATGGGCTAAGTAGTATTACAATTCATCCTCATTTTATAGATTAGAAAACTGAGGCTCATGGAGGTGAAGAAATTTGACCAAGTAAAACAAGCTAGTAAGAGGTTTCAGAGCCCGAGCCGATGGAGCAGAGGCCACTGGTGCCCGGCCCTCACCCTCTTGCTCTCGACTTCCACCTTCTGGCCCTTGAGGCTCTCTCTGGGGCTTATTCCAGTTGCCAGAGACTAGTTTAGCCTGAGCAAGCAGCAGGCTGAAAGCGTTTCTTAATTAAACTGCCCCCTGTTCCCAGCTGCGATGCCATGCTAGCTTCTAGCCCCAAGGACAGGATGTAGAACCCCCAGCAGCTGGAGCTTCTGAAGGGCCGGGCCTTCAAAAGTGGCTCTGGACAAGAGTTCAAGGGGAATAAAAATTCGAATCCCAAAATAGAGGCCAGACCTTGCCAGGGGTCCAGTCTCAGTCGCGAGAGGTTTATTATCTTATCTCCGCCACCAGTTTCAACCACATCACATGTTAATAGAGGGGCTTGGAGGGAAGGTCAGAGTGGGCAGATGACCCGGGGTTTAATCCAGACCCTTGAAGTTTTATCTGGAAACCCACATGATGCACTCTCTAGCCCCCAGCCTCTCGGGAAGCTCTCGGAGATAAAGCCATCTATCTGTAACGCCACAGGTCCTCAGCTTTCCGAGGGGAAGCCACTGCACACCCTCCCTCCAGGTCCACTCCCTTTCCGAAGCCCAGGGCAGTGCTCTCAGCATTGTCTATTCCAGCAGAGCCACAAACCAGGGCTGAGATCCCCACAGGTGCCCACAGCAGAGGGAGAGCTACAGCCACGGAGGCCAGAGTCTGACGGAGTTCAGAGAGGGGAGAGGAAGTGCAGCTAGTTTTGACACGTGTGGATGCCTCCAGCTATGGACAGGGGGGAAAGAGAGAACTCCCAACCAGCTCCTCAACATTTGGCGGGGGATGGGAGGGGAGTTCCACAATCCATCGAATCTTCAGGGGGCACGGCAGAATCATCACGGGCTTTGTTGCTGACCCTGGCTCTCACCATTCACTCCCATGTGATCGAGAGCAAGATACTGCTCCTCCTTGAGCTTCAGTTTCCTCGACTATGAAAATGGGAACAATGGGCTAGGGCTGCTGTGGGGATTAAAGGAGACAGTGGAGGAGAAGCCCTAACCCAGTGCCTGCACCTACAAGGGGTTCACATCTTCTCTGACTCAACTCTCCCACTTCCTCTGCCCGGGAACTGCCATATCCAGCAATCATGGGGAAAATGAGGCTGCTCTTCTCCAGTTGCCAATGAGTGATGACTAAAGTAAATAATTAATCCCGGCTTGAAACCAAAGTTCAGACTTCGTTCCAGGATAGACCTTTACTCTGCGAGAGAAGGATCAGTTTGCCAATCTATCCAGCCTTAGACTTACAGAAAACCCTGGGCAGCCACCTCTGGAACCCCTGCCCTCACTGACAAGTGATTGTGTCACTTCTGAGTGCCAGGCACTGTGCTGAGAACTTAATGAATCAATTCCAGTCCAGAGGGAAGAATTCAGGGAAGAGTTTCGCTCTGTCAGAGCCGGACTGCCAGCACCATGCCAGGCCAGCCAGGCCTCCCTCTCTGTTGTTACAAAGAAATTCTCCCACACAGGCAAGTCCCTTAAAATAGCCCGTTGGGTCTGGGCCATCAGGAAACGGAATAAAGCTGGGTCGGAATGGGGCCTACCATGAAAGAGTTTACAAAGCAGCCACTTCAAACAACAGGGACAATCCCTTCATGCTCAGAAGCCTTAGGTGGGCGAAAGCAGCAAGGCAGACTTTCTCAACAAAGAACACTATTCCACAGGAGGACAACACGTTGGGCCAGCAGAAGCCCCCAATACTCTGGGGCAGCCCTGGATAGGGACCAAGGCACACTGACAGTATAAAACAGGCACAGGCTGGGGGACCAGACCAAACACATCTGGCTTTGTGCTTGACTAACAATGACCCTACACTTTCTGAACCTCACTCTCTGTATGAGTAAAATGGGGTTAAAAATGCATAACTTCAGGGTGGTGTCAAGACCAGAGATTATAAGTAAAAGGCCTGGCGGTGTCTGGTACAAAATAGGAATTCAGTACATGGTAGCTGTATGACAATACAGGTCGAATTCCTTTATTCCTGAGTGAGGATATTCCTGGAAAAAGAGAAACATCAAGGCCTCTCCACCAGGGACCATGCAGTGATGGGCAGAACTACAGACGAGCCCACACCCACGCAACCCCTTACCCCACCTGGTACACCGCCAGCATCAGGCATCACCCCCACCCCTTACTTCCTGGAGTGTCTGTCAGATCTGATAAGAGTGATCAGTTTCCACCAGGTCTGAAGTTCATGCTCCAGGGATCCCAGAGGCAGGTTGGAGGGCCCCACATGCTCCACTGCATAATTTATGCCGCAATGACATACACAGAGTAAGGGATTCTGCCCCCACCCCACCACAGGACTCCACCCAGGCTTGGGGAGGGTGGCTTCCTCGCCAGCCAAAGGGAAATGACAGCAAAGGGCCAGAGAAAGCAGCTGTGGAGGGGCAGAAAGCACAGCTGTTTCCTCTTTGCTAACTCAGCTGCCTGGATGTCACTTCCTCCTCTCAGGTAATAGCAGGGAGAGAAGGAACTGGAAATAGCTCTGTGTCATCCCATTCACAAAAACGATAGGCTCAGAAAGAAGCAAAGTGTAATTCCCAGGGTGGTTTCCTAGAATCTGCCTTCACTGAGGGCCTAAGGTGAACCTGAAACATCTCTGGCTGTGAGGCTTCTCAGGGGAGGTGAGGCACAGCTCCTTTCTGTAAAGCATCCCCCTTCCTCAAATGATTAAAAAACCAGATTGAGGCATCTGGGAATTACTATTTTCTCTGTGCTCAGCACTTTCCAAAGCAGCTTTTGTACCCACCCTCCCCTTTGCAAGTCAGGCCAGAAAGGAAGCAATCGGCCCATGTTCTCGAAGAGCAAATGGAGCTATAGATGGGGAAGGTAACATGGCTTGAGAAGCCAACCAGCAAGGCCTCAGGTGGAATCCCCTGGGGGCCCAGTCTCCCCAAGTGTAACATGTGATGAAGGAGTCGTGAGGTCTCTGTGGCGACAGGGCAGGCTTTGGAGCCCGAAGGTCTGGGTCCGTGCAGGCCCCTCTCTTCGTGCAGCCTATCAGCTGTGTGGTGGTTGGCGATTCGTTTAAGCTCTGTGGGCCTCGGTGTCCTGGTCTGTACAAAGTCGATGCCAGCAGTAAGTACACATTTCAGGGACAGTTTTAAGAGTTTCTGTAAAACTTTCAGCATGGAGAAAACATTCAGAAATGTTAGCTGTTATTTTCACTATTACGTTTTCCCTAAAGAATCAGGCTTACCAGAATATCAGGGTGTGTGGGGTTAAATACATGAAGAGATAATTGAAGCACAGTATTTAAAAGGAAAACGAGTTCAGAGGGATGTCGAAGGAGAAGGTGACGTGAGTGGGACTGTCTCAGGTAACACAGAGATTTCAAAGGCATCCCGGGCCCCCAGAAAGCTGTTTAGTATCAGCCCCTTGACCCTACAAGAATAAAGGTTTCCTCTCTCTGGCCACTGGGGTGCTTTAGCAGCTGAGCTGGGGCATGCGGATGGAAAGTATTGCACTGTGACACGCTGTGGCTGTATCGGGCCCTGCCAGTCAAGGCCCTTCACTGGAGAGACCCAAAGCAGCCAACACCTCACCCCTCGCTGCTCCCCCACCTCCTCTTCCTCCTCTCTCCTACCCCAAGACCTCCATGGTGCAATCAATCACCTTTTACGAAGCAGCCAGACCCCTCTGGCTCCGGTCTGCCAACTAGAGTCCCCAGTGCAGATCTAGAAATAGAATTCCAGTCCTTACTGAGCTCTGCTCCCAGCCACGGCTGTAAGAACAACCCTAGACCCAGCTCTGGAACCCACCAGAAGGACCCCATAGTGGCAGCAGCTCACCTACTCTCGCAATCCTTGGAAGAAAGGAAGGTTCAGAGGTGTCTACACAATAAACTCTGAACTCCCTCAGCTGGCATCTGAGGCGCTCAGAAGCTGGCCCTGACCTTTCTCTTCATCTTCTCTCTCACATGGGTTTTGCCCACATTTTCTTGGCACGTTCCACCTCTGGTACCTTTGCTTTTCCCTTTCTTGGCCTGCCCTTTCTCTCCCTTTCCCTTCTAAATCCTACTCTTTGCTATCCTAAACCTAATTATTCCTTAAGAGCCGCCACGAAGCCTCCCTTCTCCAGCCAGTCTTCCCTGAAACTCCGGTTCTCAGAGAGCTCTCCCTCTTCTGAACTTAATAATCGTCGTGGCAAATACCTATGTTGTGCTTAACACGTGCCAGGTACTGTTCTAAGCTCTTCATATTTATTAACTCATTTAATCTTCACCACAACCCTTCGCCAACGAGCGAGGTCCAATTTTCGCCTCACTTTGTTTTTTACAGATGAGGAAACTGAGGCACAGAGCTATACATAATTTGCATCGGGTCCCATGGTAGCAAGTGGCAGAGGCAGGATTCCAGACCAGGGATGCGAGAGCCCAGGTGCGCTCTGACAACACATCCTTTCAGGTGCTGCTGCCTGGACTCCTAGGTTATTTCCATGCCCCTCTCTCACCGACTCAGCTCTAAGGGGGAAGAAAGTGACAAGCTCACAGACGTTGGGTGTCAGAGACCAGGGTAAGGATCACAGCCTTGCCTCTGAATTACTCTGAGTCACATAAACCCTCTAACACTCAATTTCCACATCTGTAAAGTAGGGATAAAAAACACCCACATCACATGATTGTGCTGAAGCTCCAATGAGATCCCCTCTAAAAGGTGTCTTCCGCACTGCCTGCCGCATAATAGGTACACTATGTTAGTTCTCACTCACTATGCATCTTGACATCCTCGCTGGGCTCTGCTCAGCACCTGTTGTTGATGTGGTGACTTGCCAGGAGGTTACTCAGGGGCATTAGGGGAGCCTGCCTGTGGCTCGCCCTCCTGCCCTTCTGTCCTCCTGTCCAGGCTCCTGACTTCTCCATTCACCTGCCTTCCTATGACTGACTCCACTACAGGTAGCAGCTGCGAGAAATCACACATAGCTCTGGGAATCCGCCTCCTGAAATGCTGATCACCCTACTGAATGCTTCCATTATTTTTGGCAATTGCCATCGCAGAGTAAGCCTCTGGCCCTGGCTCAGAACCTATTTCCAAAGCCAGAATCTCCACCTCATTTCCCACACACACCCCTTGTCCTTCCTATTCCCTGGATCCCTGTCCTAATCCATTATCCCTTTCCTGGATTCTCAGAACTCAAGAGGAGTAAGTGTAACTACTGTATGTATACTGCTATTATTTGTTTCATTTTGTTTAATTAAGAGGCAAAAGAGAACAGAGTTGCCTGTTAGACTTTTTCTGGCCAAGAAATAGTCTGGTCAGTGACTCAGGCTGAGGAAATTAGAAGGCAATTTCCAGGGGACTGCTGTGCAAACCCAAAGTCAGAAGTCCTAACAACACTCCTCTAATTCAGAGCCTCCACTGGCCATTAACTCATGCTGGCCCCGGAATATCTCTTTGGAAAATGCAGCAGCTGGCGCTTATATTTCTGGAGCTGAAACCAGTCTCCCATGACATCAAATAGGTTTATTTTTCCCTTCCCTTCCCCTCCCCTTTGCCTGCCACCACACACGGTGATTCCAATTCTGATCTGCCCCCCAAAAACCCTCTCTCTGCTCTAAAAAGGGCCATGACAAATGCCTGGTTATGCTCCCCATTCAAACGGCCTTGAAGGATGTGGTTAGCTGTTTCATGAGTAGGGAGCCTTGTCAGACCTGTGAATCACCCCTAGATCACTTCTCTCCTCAGAGAAGGAGAAGAAACTGTTCGTGTGTGTGTGTACACAGTAAGAGAGAGAAAGGAGAGAGAGAGAGAGAGAGAGAGAGAGAGAGAGAGAGAGAGAAGCAGAGAGAGCAGGCAAGAATGCTAACCCATGGATGGTACTGACTTTGGGGCTAGGATCCTACTTGACCTTGCCCTTTCTGGAGCTCCTCTCCCTCCAAACCATGTTCCTTCCCTTCTCCTTCCCAACTTACCAGGAAGCCATCCCTAGGTCAGCTCCAGGAAGCCCTCCAGTCTGAACAGCTGCTCTTTGTTTGTTGGGCATTTTCCATGGGGCACACAGCCCGATTTCCCATCAGACTATGACCAGCTGGGCTTTCCTTCTTTTGCCTCATTCAGCCTTTCTCTTTCTCTCAGCTTCACCTATCGGGTCCTAAATGTACTTCAGTGTTTTGGTGATCAGAAACACAAGATGGAAACCAGCGTATGTTGAGTGCTTACGATGGGGACCGGGTACTAGGTGGAAGCTTTATCCCAAATTATCTCAGGTCAATTTCCCAACAAGCCCTGTGAGGTTACAGGTGAGGATACTGAGGCCCAGAGAGGCTGGCCCCAGGTTGCACAGCTAGGAAGAACCAGAGGCAGGATTCAAACCATGATCGCCCAACACCACTCATTCCCTAATGGAACTGGCCCTGAGAAGACTCTTTTCATGCTGCAACTACACATCTTTCCTCCCATGAGATTGGATCCATGGCCTAAGGGCTTAGAGGAAAAGCTGAAGGGCTGAGAAATGAACAGGTCTGGGGCCAATTCTTAAAAATGTAGCTCCCAGGACCAAGACAAAAATCTGTAACGATCTAAATACTTGGGAGAATGTATTATTTCCATAGGGTCAATCCTTAATTTATCACCTGAAGTATCACTGGGGACCAGATATCATCCTGGACTTGTTCCCCTCCTCCGGCCTCACAGTGACCTCCTTCCACAGCCCACCACACACTCACCTCCATAGCACAAGGTCAATGTCCCACAAAGTGAGGCAGTCCTCAAATAACACTCTGCATTGCTCTCTTGCTGCCATGCAGGCCTGAGGCTGGTCTCCCCAACCAGACTCTAGCTGGGGAGAAGAGCCGCATTTTAGGTTCATTTCCTCCTCCTGAAGTACTTTGACCTGAGTTTACCCAGATCTGCCTTAACTAACTGAGAGACCCTGAGCAATCTCTAAGACTCAGTTAAGCCAACTGTATAAAGGCATTAAAGAACCAACCCCATATAGGGTATATTAGGATGGGGGTCTCCAATTGCTGGGCTGTGGACTGGTACTGGTCAGTGGCCTATTAAGAACCAGGCTGCATAGCAGAAGGATAGTGGCAAGCTGGCGAAGCTTCATCTGTATTTGCAGCCGCTTCCCAGCACTAGCATCACCACCCTAGCTCCACCTCAGATCATCAGGCATTAGATTCTCATAGGAGCACCAGTCCCTGGTGCCAAAAAGGCTGGGGACCACTGTTTAGGGTACATTCAATGAACTGCAAGGATCACATAAAATCATGCACATTAAGCATCTGGCACCATCGATGCTAAATGCTAACACTGGCTATTATTTGCATTCCCTAACCAGTCCTGTAGAAGATCATGACTGGTATTTGTCTGAATTAAACAATCAGGAAAGGAAATGACTGTGAAAGCACAACGCCTCCCAAATCCAAACAAATAATTTCTTGTTTGCTTTAGATAAACAAACTTCTCTCTACCACCATATGACTTGACATACACCTACACATATATGTGAGTGCAAAGAATTCTGTGGACCCACATTCGAATCCTAGTGGAAAACTTGCAGATGAAGGTATCTGCAGTTTGCATCCAGTATCATCAAGATCATTTAAAATACAAGTGGTCTGGGGCCAAATCCAGTTTACCTAAGATCTCCCCAGTGGCAGCTCATAAAAGTTAAGAGAGGAGCCCAACTCTATGCCAGAGAGCCTGGCTTAAGCAGCAGCTGCCCACCCTCCCCTAACCCCACCCCAAGCAGGGGCTTGGCAGAGGGGAAGGAAGCCAAGGGGTTGACAGCACCATCCAAATGATGGAGGCCACATGCCCGCCTTTCATAAACAGACTAAAAGCACAAGACCCTTGGTGTCCAGGCAGCTCCCCCTTGTCATGGGGAAGAGTACAGCCTTTGCTAGATGTCCTGAGAGAACCTTTGCAGTGTGTTCCCAGTGTTCTGGAGCCAGCAGAGCCCCTCCTGCTTGGGCGCCAGGCCTCTCATCAGCTAGCTCCAGCTAACGTGCACACCCCATAAAACCTCTGCTCTGCAATTTGCCAAAACTGGAGAAGAGGTGGGAAGAAGGCATGTTTCTCCAGTGCAGAGGGCTTCCAGAACATATGTGACTTGGGCACAGCGTATCCTGCCAGCTACCCCCACCAGACTGCCCTGCCCAGAACACTTCACCTTCTGGTATGTGGTGTTCACCGTGCAAGGGCCAAGAAAGAAGATCCTAAGCTTCAGAGGCACAGCTCCTCCCAGACTGCTCCTCCTGTCCCTGTTGGCCCCAATGACACTTTCTATTATTGGGCACCTCTCCTTATGCTATGCATTTATGCCCCAAATGTGTAGGGACTTCGTGCTATCACCAGATATTTGCCTTCCTGGTCAACCCCAACTAGATTTAGATTACTTCGATGAACAAAACCCACACCATGGGCAAGAGACCACTTAGACCCAGGTGCTGTGATTAACTATGTTGCAAGTGACTTGACCCCATCTGGTTGTCAGTTTCCTCATCTGTAAAATGAGGGGGTTGAGCTTGATGAGTCCTTGGGTCCCTGCCAGCTCCACAATTTCACAACACATAACACTTTCTCCTTTAACTGTTCTCCACGTTAGTTCATGGCTCTATATGACCCTATCTGTTCAGTGACATTACTCTCTGCCCATAATATAATGTCGATTCTTACATGGAAAGATGTCCCGGGAAACACTTTGTGAAAAGGGAGGAAATGATCATTTCGAGAGAATTGGACAAGACTTCTTTTGTATTTTTCACATAGAGCACGTTATTATCAATCTGAAAAACTGAAATCTTCCTTTTTGCCAGACCATTAATAGCTGCTTTTCAAAAGTGCTTTCTTAGTCAGAATCTGACCAAAAATAAGCTACCATTTAATGAGTACTTGTTATGTGCCAGGAACTGTGCTAAGTGCTTTGCACGGATGACCTCATTTAATTCTCCAAACAACCCCCCATTTTAAAAATGAGGGAATGGAGGCCCATGGAAGTTAAGTAACTTGCCCAAAGTTACTCAGAGCCCCAGCACTTAACCACCTCTCAATACTGTCTGCAGTGGGCCCCTGGTCGCTTCAGCAACACTCCTAGCTTGTTGACAGTACATCCGGCATCTGTAATCTTGGACATCATTTGTCAGATTGGAAGATTTGATATGGTACCTAAAATCAAGAGCCAGAAAAGCACCTGCCTATGTTTCAGAGAAGAGAGTGCCATCAGAGAAGACAGTGTCATCTGTTGAAACCAACCTTAACTGAGGACGAGGTGGGGAAAAAAAGCCACTCCTCGTCCTAAAACTTAGCCTGCAACGTTTGAGAAAAAAAGTTAGGAAGGCTGACTTGATTATAAGTGCTGGAATATGCAAATGAACATCTGTCCCCGGAACAGGGTAACCTCCCGGTGACGCTGTCTTCCAAAAAGAACTTTCTTGAAAAGCAGAGGAAGATGCTTGCTGAGCCTAATAACACAAAAGAAACAACTCTTCCACCATGTCAAGGAATGTCCCACATGGGCACCTACCTCTCTAGTCAGGAACCAGCCCCCACTGTTTACCTCCTCCCCAGCCTGAGCCCAGCCCATCTGCTCCTCTAAGATACCCAAAGTTCAGAGCTGGTGATAAAGGCAGAAAGAATTGCTTGAGGCCAAAATTAGCACAAACCTCTGTCCCCTTCCAACAGGGAAATAAAAGGCATTTCAGGGATCAATGTGCAGTCTAGGGCAGCAACTAATAGTCTGCTTTAATTGTTAAAATTAATGCTTTGAGCATTCTAAACGCTCTTGTAAGTGCCTAATTTGCAAATAAGATGCAGTCCTTCTGCTTCGGACCGGCCGGCTGTCTGTCTCTTCTTTCTCAAGTACAGGAGCAGAGACTGCTCAGACAGGCGTCCTCGGGCGTCAAGGACATCATGTTTACTTCCTAAGGTGCGAAGGATGGGAAGACAGGACTGGCTGAGATGAAAGGGGGCCGTGTCACACAGACCGGGGAGCTCGGCTCAATCAACCTTAGCCCATTCTCATTAAGTTTAGGGAAGGAAGGGGGAGGGGCAGCTGTTCCTCCGAGAGCACAGCAAACATTTGCCTCCTCGTGTCTGGAGATGGAGCATCACTTCAGAGGAAATGAACCCGGTTAAGGGTCACGTCCAGAAGAGGGATAAAAGGAAAAGCCACAATTCTCCTCACACCGACGGACACAATGACTTTAAGAAGGAAATCAAAGATCAGGGCTGAGGGTGGAGGTGGGGCAGGGGGCGCGACGGCTTCCCTCTGCCCCTGAACCCAGGCTTAGGGAGGCAGAGACCAGGGCGAACGTGGGAGAACACGAGGCTTCTTGCCCCAGGGCCAGCCTCGGAAAGCATCCTGGTCTGTGTGAGCCAGAGCGACTCGAGCTCCCAGGGAGGGCCTTCGGGAAGATGCTCTTTCCCAACGGAGCTTCCCAGCGAGGGTTTGACGAATGCTCCCCCCACTATCCATCAACGCTCAGGCGGACAGATGACTTCACCGTTGTAACAGACAAGGGCAGCCACTTGCCAATTCCAAAGCCAAAAAAAGAAAACGGGGGGTGGGGGGGAGAGGCAGTGAGTGGAAGAAGGATAGAAAAGACTTCCCTGGAGATCGCAGCCATGCCAAGAAACTCCACGGTGAGGGATGTCCTGTGGGCACTTAGCTCCGGGACTTAACAGCGGGAGGGGGCGAGGGCCACCCAGGAGCCCTCCCGGGGGTCCCTGGCCAGCCCTCCGCAGGGTGGTTTGGGGCAGTACTCACATAGTGCTTGGAGGGGTTCCTCCGCTTCTCCACGTCCACCACGGTGGCATCTTGGACGCAGTAGGCGAGCATCTTCCCCC
>NW_011888870.1:5729170-5747594 GCF_000151845.1 Pteropus vampyrus | reverse complement strand
AATCACTTAACTCAATGACACAGGCATTAGAGTCACCTTAGGTTTCTCATCTGTAAAATGTGGGTGCTGAACTAGATGGTCTTTTAAGATTACTTCCTACGTAGACTCCAAACTCTTAGCAGTAGTTAACTCCTGCGGAGACATTTTGAGTTGTCTTTCATAATTAGCATGTATAGCTTTTTGACATTTAAAAAACCTATTTTTTTAAATTTTCTTCTCTAAAAGTCTAGAATTCTAGAACTCCAAAATTCTGAATTTTAGGATTGATTGAGCACATATACTCTGCTCATTTACAAGGCATTGGGAGACAAAAGAGTGAGAGAGTTCCAGTAATGTTTGTGGAACAGAAAACTGAATCTACTTCACAGATGCTTGTCCCTTCCCTCAAAAAAGAGAGAGTCCAATTAAGGAACGGGGATACCATTAATAAAATGTGCATTAGGGCTCAAGAAAATGGAGTAATTAAGGAGATCTTCATGGAGGAGGCTGTCCCTGTGCTCGGCCTGGAGGATAGGCAGAGTTTGGGGCACCTTGGAATATTGTCTCCTCCAAACTCTTCCAGAAGCAGCACTTGCCCTGAGCTGCTTGGGCATGTGCATATTTGTCCATAACACACTTCATTTCCTCTGAAAGCGCCTTGTGCACAGGGACTGGCTATAGGTTATCTTATACTTCTTTGCATTCTTCATACAGCCAAGGATAGTACCTTATACACAGTAGGAGTCACTATACAAGAATCTGTTGAATGAATGATCAGGGGGAGAAGAAAAGATGGAACGAGGAGAAGTGACAAAATGTAACTTGAAGCCTGAACCAGCTCGTGACAGGCAGAGGGCCAGAACGACAGTGTCCACATGGGGAAGGGTCAGGGAAGGGAGTGAGGCACAAGAGAAAGAAATAAGAAGAATGAGCGAGTGTGTGTGGGGGTGGGGGTGGGGGTGGGGGGGAGGTCTAAACTGTAAAGGACCTCAACACTAGGCACAGGGCTTCTCTATCTGAGAAAATGATGGAAAACCATTGTGGATGCTGGAACAGGAGTCCCAGGAAAAGATGATCTGGCAGTGACACTCAGTGATGGGAAAAGGAAGAGTCAAGGCATCACAGCCTGAGCAAGACCCCTTGTGGGGAAGGCGGCAGACCCAGGATAGGCCTTTAGCACTGAGCTTGCCTCAAGAGAAGAGTTCCGGGAGAGCCTCTGAAGATAAATCAAGGAAGGCATCCTGTGGCTTCACAGTAAAAGGATTCATAATGGTACTGGGCCAGTCTTCCTCTGTGGACTGCAAAGCATTCGGGAAGTACTAATTAAGCCTGAGGAGCCCCTGGTGAGGGGAGCTGGTGTCCAGCTATTGGAGGGAAAGAAGAAATGGGAGGTTGGCTTGCCCTTGGGTCCCCTTGTGGGCCAGAGCAGTCAGCTCACTGAAGAGGCACAAACGATTTCCCACTCACCCTCCTGCTTCAGATCAGGACCTGAACATGACCCTGAGTACAAGCAATCTGGAGGAGAGAAAGCAGTTCCATGCTCCCCTGCAGTCCTAGTAACTCAGTGCTCGCCTACTAGGTGATGGCCTTCTTCCAGCCTGAGAAACCCCAGACAAGGTGACATCTCCTAAACTCAGGTTCTTCAAGAACAACTTGAGTGCTTCCAATTCTCCCTGTGCTCCCAAATTACCTCAACTGGAAGGAACAACTGAGTGCCAGCCCCCCATCCCAACCCGATGGTACCAAGATCTCTGGGGATTAGTTGGGTAAAAGTTATTTATACCTGTGGGAGAAAATCTTTTTTTCCCTTCTGGGGCCGTATGCCCATGATGCTTTAAGTATAAAATGGTACAGGCTCCCCCTTCTTCCCTGGCTACATTTCAACCCTTTCTTTCCCAACAGCACCTTAAGCATTCCTTGCTGTTCAACACACATTTACCGAGTGCCTCACATGTGCCTGGTGCTCCCCAGAAATGATTGAGATCGGCTGAAGGCTCCTTGGAGACCGCACTGCATCTCACTGTTTCATACCCCAGCATGCCTGGCACATAATAGGTACACTGGGTGGTCTGTGTTGAGAACATCTGCTCAAGGAGCTAGTACTGCTGGAGAGAATTAGGTAAACGCCTACTTTGCCACCTTCATTTATGAACTGGGGATGACCCAATCCCAGGACCTTGTGTGAATTCAAATGACAAAATATAATCGTAAAAATTTCAAAAAAATTTTTTTAGGATAAAAAGGGAAAGAGGACCCAAAATAAAGATGCAAACTGACTGATACCTGAAAATCCGATTTTTCAAAAACATAATTGTAGGATGTTTAGAGCCAAAGAATTTTTCAACTGGAAAAGACCAGAAAGGTTATTTATTCCAATTTTACAGAGAGGCAAACTGGGGCTGAGGGTAACTAAGCAAGCTGCCTGATGCCACACATACAGGTAATTCCAGATTAGCTGTCTTTGTCCACCAACACGCGTACGAGCCTATTCACAGACAGAGTTTGTTTAAAGAGCACACCTAGCACATTTACAAACACAGGCAGATCTAGAACATGGCTCTTCCTTGAACTCAGGGTCCATCATTCCAATTCTCCATCCACACAAGCATCACACACTCCCTGGACCCCCAGCAAGGCAGAACGTTCCTCAAGGGCAGGGATCGTGTGTGTCTTGCGGGGCGGGGATGGGGGGGATGGTTTGTGTACATGCAAATCCTATCTGCTCCCCATATGCAGAGCCCACCCACCTCCTCTCCCATGTAGTCATCGTGACCACCCCAAAGAAGACAAAATACAGGAAATCACTGAAATCAGTAAGTGCTAAACAAAGGCACAGTATAATTCTCTCTTCCTCTTCAGAAAGTTTATGGCAATTGCTAATCATTCAGTTGATTACTAATCATATGTTGCCTCCTGACAGTTCAATTGCTACATAGTGAATGCTTATTTGCATATTTTATTGTTCTTCAAGTTTGCTTTGCTTGGATTGTGCCTTCTAAACCAGTAAGAAGCCAGCGAGGGTCTTGAGGACCGTGAACTTAGACTCTGGCCTCCCTATCCCCGCCACCCAGAACCTTGGTCACCTGCCACCCACATCCCACCCAGCACACCCATAACAGGGCTTTATGCATAAAAAAGACTCAATAAATGGTTATCTTTTAAAATTTCTGGAATCTCAACAGATATTTGTAGATGCTGCTGATAAAAGTGATGTCTAAAAAGACTTGAACAGTTTCTGAGCAAGACTTAGCCTGGGTTCTAGTCCTGCTCAACCACAACCCAGCCTTGTGACCTTGAAGTTGCTTCCCATATGTGGGTTTCTGGTGATCTTTCTGGTCCCTACCATGCCCTAGCATGGTAGATAACTATTATATAAAGTGAAGTCTAACCCATTACCCAAAGATGTGCACATTTGAGTGAAATTTGGCGCCCCCTCCTGACCAAAGTGGTTTTAGCATCTTTATCCAGCAGCTGGCCCAAGATGTATCCCTTTCAGTCCCTGGCTAACCTCTGGCAGGAACAAGCAGGACCGCCTGAAAACAGATAAACTGCCAATCTACAGGCTATGAGCAGTCCAAGGCACTCATGCTTCTCTCTTTCTCTTACTCTTTCTCCTTCTCCTTTTTTTCTCTTTCTCCTTCTTTTCCCTCTCTCTCTCAAATCAGCCCTAACAGACTTATGTATGAGGGGTGTCTTGAGGATGGTCCCTCCTGAACTTGGAGTAGACAGCGAGGCCAACTTCCATTCTCCCCAGAGAGAAGTAACTTGCTGGCCTGACTTCTCCTCTCCTTGGTTGCCGGGGAAGGGGACCAGGCTGAAGCCCCAGAACTGCCCTGTCGGCTCAGCCCCACTGTTCACTAACTGCAGCCATAATAATAGCCCCCACACCACTGTTTGCCAAACCACCAGGTGGTAGAAGCCACCTCTCTCTGAATCTCAAAACCACGTTTATCAGCAAAATCGCAACAGGCTTCTTTACATGGTGCCATTGAGTCTCAGTTTCCCATGTTAGCTGACTCTGGTGAGGGTCCTTATGCAGCAGAAATTTTTTTGGATAGAACCACCTGAAGTTCCAGCCTCAGTAAATGACTGTGCCCTGGAAAACCAGAGGAAAACGTGGTAACATGCATGGCCAAAGAGGCCGAGGATGCAATTAAATTAGTGGAAGAAAAAAATATTATTGCATAACTCCAGGCTGTGTCCCTAACACTGACCAGACATCTGGCCCCCAAACTAGCGTACTGTGTTTTAAGACCTTCAAGGATGCGAATGAGGATGGTTTCATACCATGTGTCTCAACTACCGAATATGCCTTTAGTTGTATTCCCACCTGGTAGGGGGTTATCAACACCATCTTGGTATAAAAGATCAGTTTGCATGGTTCCATTTTAACCATAAGCCACCACAAATTTTCTTTTTCAAAATTCCCTGGATTTTCCAGAAGGCAGCAAACCCTGATTTGGCCACTGAATGACAAAAAGAACAGAAAAAAAATCCCTTGGGGAATTCAAAGGCAGTTCCTTTAAATAGCCTGAAGGCACAACCAAAAATATGACTCTAGTTTTAACTTGACCCCCCTCTTTTTTTTCAGTTCTCTATTCAAAAATGTCATAGAAATTACTATTCTTTGTCCTGTTTGAATCCATATGTCTATTTCAGGTGAAAGATTCAAGACTCTCAAAGGGAGTCTGACTCCAGCTCATATCCTACCCCCTCTGTCTCCATAGATATCCCCATAGTCGGTTCATGTCTTACCCAGTAGGCTTGAGCAGGCAAAGGAAGCCTCAGTAGGCTGGGTTTCCCCACCTTGGTGAATCTGGCTGGGATTTGGACTGCTATCAACAAAGTGTTGCCCTAGGCAGATCACTTTGATGAATCTTACCATCTAATATATGAATAGTACATGTCTTAGTTGAGACACTTTGGTTTGCAAGTACTAGAAACTGAGCTGAGCCAGCTAAAGAAGGAGAGGGGGCTTTATTTTCAATGTACAGAGGTATCTCATTATCCATACGGGGCTTCTTGGAGTAGATAGGACCAGGAAGTAGCAAATCTTTGAGAACACGATCACTTTCTCCATCTCTTATCTCTGCTTAGCACTGTGTGTCTGTTCTAGTCTTCTCTATCTGCAGACTGTTTTTCTCTGTTTCTTCACTGACATGGCACGAGCCCCACCACCACCCAAATGTCTACCAGTCCCTCAGTTCCAGACACATCTGACACTTACTGGCTGTCTCTGGAGTCCAGATTCCAGTTCCCAGGGAAAACAATCTGATTGGCCTAGTTTGGGTCATGTGTCCACCCTGACCCAATCAATTATTATGGGTGGAGTCATGTAGTACAAATGTGACTCTCAGCCAGCCAAGCCATTGGGTTACGAAATTAATTCTAAGAAAGAGGGTTGGTGTGAGTGACCCACACACCCCAAAATATAACTACTAAGTTATTGTTTACTTTTTTTAAGGACTTCATTTGTTTATTTATTCACTCAATGAATATTTGTTAAGTTACCAACATGTGTTAGCCACTCCGTTAGGAACTGAGGCTATACTTTGGGCAAATCAGAGAAGGTCCTTGTCCTTAGGGGGTTTTATTACCCACCTTTGGAGAAGATACACATTGTTTTTAAAAATTATACAAATACATACAAAATTTTAATTGTGACATATGTTATCAAGATGGGACAGACATGCACTAAAGTGTAAACGGTGGTAATCTCTGGGGCTGGGAATATAAAGTTTTACATTTTAAAAATTAATTTATTTAGAAATTTAAAAATTTCTTCTATAATATATCCTTCTATACACATGTACTTCTTCTATAATAATAAAAGGTTTGTTTGTTTTCAATTTGCATTTTGAAAGGATCACTGTGGTCCCCAGTGAAGGGGTCTGGTGGATGAGGGGGACAGTTAGAATTCTGCAGTGGAATATAAGAGGTGGCAACAGGTTGGACTAGAATGATGGTCTTGGATGGAACTAAGGGAACTTTAGAAGCGAGAGTGGCCTCTAGTGACAAGTATTTGGTAATATTTGTCAGAGATGAGGGAAATAGAAGTATTAAGGACAATTGTAGGTTCTTGGTCTGCGTAGCTAGGGGAATTGTGGTGTTGCTCAGTTTTCTAACTTTTTCTTTAGTCTTTAATATATGAAGGCTGATCTAGTCAGTATCAAAAAAAAAACAACAACTCCCTTTTGCTATAATAATGATCATGATAATAATAGTAACAATAACAATGGTGTTTACTACTATTATTACTACTATATCACAAGTAATATTAGCAGTTGTTTATTAAGCTCCTACTGTATGCTATGCCAGGAATTCTCCTGAGTAAGCACTATGCTCATGTATTATTCCACAAATGGGAATTTAGTCACAAGCAAGAATGTCCTCCCTTGTGGAGCTCACAGTCTAGGTGGAGGAAACAATGACTTAGGCAAGGGAAAACTAAGATGTGGGGCCCCATCAAATCTCTATTTTTAAAATATTTACTCAACATTTATTTAATGAGAGCTGGAAGAAATATATTTTCTACTAAGTGTGCACTTCTTTCTCTACATTCAAAGTAAGGTGTTTACTGCATGGACTGAAAGCAGTGTTTTCTAAATTGTTTTTTATTTCACGGTTTTTCATGGATACTGTCACATGCTATGAGTAAAAGTAATTTACAAGAGTTTTATTTGTTTGTTTGCTTGTTTTTACTCTCATGGAGGTCAGATGTTTTCTATTTTTCTGGAGTTCTTTTTTTTCTTCTTTAATTTTTAGTGAGGGAAAGGGGAGGAGGAAGTTTTCTGAATATTTAATTTCTTGGGGGGCATATTAAAAGGTTGGAACATAAAACAAGTCATTTCTTCTAAGGAAAGAGCACTAGGCCAAGCATTACTGCACATTGTCCTTGCAGCTGAGGGTGACTACTGCCGACTTCAAGGGTGTCTACTGGCAGAGGTCAGAGCTGGCCCAGCCCAGTCTATAAGTACAAAGCATCCTGCACAAGCACACTGCAAGAATACTCCGCAGAGATGGGAGGTGCTAGTGAGGAAGGATTTTGAATTTCCACTTGAGGATGCTATTTTCTGTGGTAGGAACTGGACAATTTATGCCAGAAGATCCTTGGGAAAATCCCACTCTTTCAGGCCAAAGTTCTTAGCCATGATTAACACATGAAGGGTTGCCACTGCCCAGGCTTTTAAAAACAAAATAGAAAAGTCTTACCAATGGATAGCCAAGAAAACATTTAGACAATGTCTGATTATTAATTCACGATTATTATTAATGCCAGCTCTATAAGCACAAGGATGTTAGTCTGTTTTCTCACACCCTCTCGGTGCTGACAACAATGTCTGACACAACAAGTTTTCACTAAATGTTTGTTAAACAAATGGTAGTAAATATTTTTGACTTTTTGAGCCATATGATCTCTGTTGCACCTACTCAACTCTGTATAGTATGCCTATACTAGGACCCACAATTGTAGCCCTAGATATAGATCCAAGAGAAATTAGTACATATGTCCACTAGAAAATGTACACAAATATTTACACGGCATTATTCATAATAACTCAAAACTGAAAGCACTCTAATGTCCACCGATGCTGAATGGGTCAATAAGTGGTGTTACATTCAAACAATAGAATACTATATACCAATGATAAAGAACAAACAACTATTACATGTAACAAACTGGATGAACACACAATGCTGAACAAAAAAAAAGACAGATTCTTAGGGCACATACTGTATGATTCATTTACATAAATTTCAAAATAGCCCAAATTAATCTATGGTGCTAGTGGTTATATTAGTCGTTGCCCCTGAGAAGTATGAACTGGGAGGGGACACAAAGACCTGTGCGGTGCTGGAAATGGTCTCCAGCTTGATCTGGGTAAAGGTTTTAAGCTATGTGTTAAGAGTTGTGCATTTCATTGCATGTGCATTATACCCTGCTGTGGACTGAATGTTTGTGTTCCCTGCAAAGTTCGTATGTTGGAACCCTAATCCCCAATGTGATAGCATTTGGAGATGGGGACTTTGAGAGGTAATTAGGTCATAAGGGTGGAGCCCTCCCGATAACATTAGTGCCCTTACAAGAAAAGACATGTCAGAGCTTGTTTCTTCCCCCGAGCCCCACCAGACTCATCCATACTGGCACCCTGATCTCAGAGTTACCAGCCTCTAGAACTATGAGAAATAAATGTCTGTTGTCTAAGCCACCCAGTCTGTGATATTCTTATTATAGTAGCCAGAATTGACTAAGACATACCTAAATAAAAAAGAAAAAAAAAATGAATGAAATAAAACTAAACAAATTGGCCTGGATAAATCTTCGTAAGATTCTGGTGAGTAAAAGCAATGCATGTTACAGAAGGATATTTACAGTATATCATTTCAGCAAATGTTAAAGAAACAATAGTATATATATATATATTGTGTGTGTGTGTGTGTGCGTGTTTAAGGATATATACATCTGCGCTTAAAGTATTAAAATGGACAGGAAGGAGCGACTTCAGGATGGTAATTACTTCTAATAAGAGAAGGGAACCAAAAGATTCTGTAAAATACAGTAATACATGTCTTTAAAAAAAAGAATTGAATGTCCCAATATTCATGGCAGCACAATTTACAAAAGCCAAGATATGGAAGCGGTCTAAAAGCCCATCAACAGATGATTGGATAAAGAAATTATGGTTCATATATACAGTGGAATATTATTAAGCCATTAAAAAAAAATGAAATCCTACCATTTGCAATGACATGGATGGACCTAGAAGTTATTATGCTGGGTGAAATAAGTCAGACAGAGAAAGATAACTACCATATGATTTCACTTATATGTGGAATCTAAGGAACAAAAAGAACAAACTAATCAAAAACAGACTCACCAATATAGTGGACGATTGGGTGACGGATAGAGGGGACGGAGGTTGGGAGGCTGAGAGAATGGGGTGAAGGGCTAAAGAGTACAAATTAGTAGTTGATAGCTGGGCATGGGGATGGGGAGCACGGCATAGGGAATGCAGTTAGCATTTTTTTTTTTTAGGCGAGGCAACCCTTGGTTGACCTCACAGATTGCAAGGACCTTGTCAGCTTACAATCCCTTATTTTTTACTTTTTACGCCTACAGCACCTGTTCTTCCTAGGTGATCTCCCATCCAAATACTAACCAGGCCCAACTATGCTTTGCTTCTGAGATCAGACGGGATCGGGCTTGTTCAGGCTGGCATGGCTGTAGACTGCAGTTGGCATTAATATGATGGCTAGGTGGAGGGCCAGAGAAAGAGGGAGCAATTGGGGGGATCATTTTATGAACTATATAGATATCTAACCAATGTACTGTATACGTGAAACTAATTTAAATAAATAAATATTAAAAAAAGAATTGAATGTGGTAAAATGCTAATATTTGTTAAAACTGCCTAGTGAGAACTTATTTTTCATATTATTCTCTGTGTACTGTGAAGTGTGTTTGAAATATTCATGATATTTAAATAATTTATTATACATGAAAAATACAAAAATCAGTGAGGACAATGAATGTGCTCTGATAAGCACAGAAATCAGAAGTTGGTGGTTACGAATGTCAGTTCTAGTTTTATATTACTGTCAGTAATCAATTTCTATATTTTGTTTGTGTTGCACAGCATCAAGTAATTCTTGATTCTCAGGAAAAAAGAGGCCTGCAAATAGTAACAGTCTTTAAACAACTTGTCTTGCAGGTTTCTGACACTCGTCAATGAGTCTGATCCAGAAGCTTGAAAGAAGAGTAATAAGAATTTTCTGTTCAAAGTTGTATTACTAATACTATCTAACAACTGCTCACATTCTTAAATTGATTCCATTTCAAGGGGGTCAACAAAGGGCTCTGCTGCTAGTTTTTACCTTCATTGTTCAGGGAGAAAGACTTTTCTTGTAATTTTATGAGATGTTGAATGGTGCCGTTTTAAAAATCTGGTGTATCGGTATCAGTAAAATCTTAATGTGTCAGATACCTTGCAAATTTTCAAATCAGAATTATAATTTTTAAATATAGACCTGCGATTTCATTTTGATCTCTTTGCTAACACTTTATCTTAAGTTGTAAATACAACATTATCTCAATACTGCAAAGCAACTTAAGTCTGCTCACGTTTGTAAGAAATACCAGCTGGAGCATTCGATTTAAATTTAACTCATTTAAATAGAAGTATTTAGCTAATAATAGGTTTTCTTTTACCAGATAGAGAGCAATGTCTTTTCCTACTTGAAATCGCCATACCAGCATCTCGCTTTGGCCTGAAAAGTAAAAAGGAAATTCTGTATCTCACTGGCCCTATTATTACGATAACCCAAAATGTCTTAAAAGTCTTCCAAGAGACTATACATCATCATGATTAAAATGCCATATACAGTGCATTTTAAGATGCTGTCTTCTTGATAATGGCTAATGCTTGATGTATCATATAACAGCTTAACCTGGTACGGGCACAACTTAATAGAAGCCACTACCCTCTCACTTTCCCCTCATCATTGTTTTCTCACCATTTGAATGTCATTACTACATTTTTGCCAACATTTCATAGAGTGGTTTTAAAAAAAATCTCCCTTATAATAGCTTTTTCTGAATATATATATATATCAGAGGAGTGTGGTGGCAAAGGGGGAATGTGGGTGTGGGTTTGGATTCATGCTCTCCCCTTATTCTTCGTGCCACCTTTGCAAGTTATTTGACCTTTCTAAGCTTCAGTTTCTTGCCTATAAAATGGAGATAATAATGCTCACCGTATGGGGTCATTGTCAGATGAACATGAGATAATTCATGTAAAACAGCCCAACGCAGACACATGGTAAATCCTCAGTAAATGTTAGTTGTTATTGTTATTATTCACTAAAATAAGCACCATTTGTTCTCGGGTCCTGCTGGTTTATACAGATGTACGTAAGTTTAATCTTCAAGAACACTTCATAACAACTGAGTACATACTCTGCGGATAGGATAGACCAGTGCTCTGCGCTCGGGGGACTTGCATTTCTAGTGCTATTTGTGCATTTGCAAATTTCTCTGTGGGCAGAATGATCGGGCAGAGGTTATCGTTGCTCTTTCACAGCAGCCTGCTCTATGTTCTTGTTGCCCTGCTACGAATAGGTCTTAATAACAGCTTGAAGTTTCCTAAGCTTTTCCTTAGTATGTCCTTCTCCTTCGTGTGCGATGTGTTATTTATATGTGGCGCTGTCAGTGCACTATCGTCGCCAGACTTCTTTGCATATGTTTTTTTCAAAAATATTAAGCTGTTCATTTTCCGTGGAATGAAATGGAAAGCCTGGTTTTCATGCTCCACTGTGTTTAGTTTCACAATGGTATTGTGATTTGGCAGGGTCTGTAAAAATAATTTGCAAAATTTACTACACGAAACATATTTAGGCCTTGGATCATTTTTATTGCCATAAAAGGTGACTCCTTAAAACAGCGAAACATCACCATGCTCCCTTGTCTTGAGTGGCTCTGCATGAACATTTTCGGCACACTATGATCATAAACTATTGTCAGTGAGGCTGACGCTTTACAAGCATTGGTCTAAGGTGAAATATTTGACATGTTGGTGTGATTAAACTTATTGTACCCATCATCAAATCTTCTTAAATGACTTATTTTTCACCAGTGAAATTCATTTTCAGTTTTAAGGATAATTGTGTAAGTCCACTTGAAGGAAATATGCCTTAGCTATTCAGGCACTCTTATCTAATAGGTATAGCAGGACAGGCCTCGAAGAGAAGTGTAACATGTAAACTAGTTATTGTGAGAATGACTGTTGAACTATATATAGTGAGTATATTAGCCCTGTGGTCACCAATGTATTCCCATTTGGAATTACAAACACATTTGATGTGCACATTATTATCTGAGCTTTCAACATAGTTAAAACATAGTTTTGAATAATTAATTTTTAAGGAAGAATGTGTAATAAGATCTTTTTAATGTGAAAAGATTTATAGATGTGTATCAGGCACTGTCAGTGTCCCGTCCATTTCCTCTCGGCCACCCCAGAGACCAGAAGCTTCAGCAGAGTTTCTTTATGCAATGGTGGCCCCCTCCTTCAAGGATCTGCTCCTCTTTCAGGGCTGGATGCTCTGGAAGCTATGGCCCCTACGAGCAACCTGCAACCAATGAGGGACTGGAGTTGGTGAATAAATCCCCCAACTTCTTTGTCCCTTGGACAATTCTGAGGTGTGTTCTACAGTCTCTCAAGGGGCACAGTGGGGTTGAGTTCCAGTGGCCCACAATGCTAACCTGTTCATTAACACACCTTCATGGACTTTCTCCCTTTCCTGTGTCACTTTCCCACTCCCTCACCATGCTTCTTTGGATCGTGTCCCTCCAAAATTACTTGCATTCAGATCATCGACATGGGGACTGGTTTGAGGGGACCTCACAGTTAGATACTATGCAATACACATTACACGATGTGGAGGGATTCGGGCTGATAAGGGTGAAGTAGGCACAAATCAAAGTGGGTGTCCAACTCACAATAGTTCTCCGACTTATCACATATACACTACTTCTTTCCTTTTGAAGAACTGTTCCCTTCCCAAAGGGAACTGCCTCCTTGGCCATAGTGATTGGTTGGCATTGGGCATGTGATCCAAGCCACTGATAATACCTCATACCATGACAACTGCGATAGGTCCATGGAGAGAACATAACCCACACTGGATTAATCAGAGGCCATTCCTATGATCTAACTGGTGCTATGGGAAGAGCACCTCTTTTCTCCCAGAGCTATGAAGCTATGAGCCCAGTGAGAGCTGACCTCATCCATCTCTCTCACCACACAGAGAAGCCTGCTCATAGAGACAGGGGATATAGCGAATTCTCAAGAAAGGCCGAATTCTCAAGAAGGGCAGGAGATGAGTGACAAGAGCATCTTCATGGCATTTGAATCCCTAAGAATTCTGTCCCTCCCCACAGTTTGGTTATATAGGCTTCTGTATACCTTGCCATAGCTAGCTAGAGTCGAGTCTTTATCATTCACAGCAAAAGAAACCAATAACAGATGTTTCACTCTGGGACAGAAAGTTGGGTTGGGAGTGACGATGAGGGGTAAGGGGGTAGCTCTTCAGATACTGTGTTTTTCAGTCCTTCAATTTCCATTTCGTTCTTTTTTAGTTGCTAGAGCTCACCTGAATTTCTCATCTCTTCACCCAATATATGCACCTTTTACTGTAGAATCTTGAACACATTTATCAAAGTTATTTTATGGCTCATATTTTCCTTTTTCTTCACATATCTAGTAATTTCTGTATAGTGAACATTGTGAATGTGTTCTAGAGACTAGACTCTAATATTCCTCTGGAAAGTGTTTTCCTGCAATTAGGTAGGGAAATTATTGGTGGATCACATCACTTAAAGCTTGCTTTTAGGTTTTGTTAGGATAGGTCTATTTTAGTTTTAACTCTAGTGCTAGGGTGAATGCCTTAGTCAGGTATGTAGTCTTTACTCTGAGAGTTTAGTTTGGTCCTTCCCTAGTTTCAATTGATAGCTTGAGCTGATTACCCTAAAATTTGGTGAGACTTTCAGGTCCAAACTCGGTCTCTCCTGTGACATGCAACTGCTGAAATCTCTGTTCAATCTCTTTCAGTCATCAGCTACTGTTTTCCCCTTGAACTCCTTGAAATCTCACCTGGACACGTGGAGTTCAAGGGTCAGCCAAGGATTTGAGGAGGATATATACACATATTTACATATTTGGGGGGCTTCCCACTGTGACTCTCTCCTTTCCAGAATTTTCTCAATTTCCAGTCACTCTAGTTGCAAACTCCAATAAGTCTGTGGCTTTAGTCCTTCAGTGACACCTACTCAGTACAAGTTGACTGTGGTTCTCCAAGTGTGGTCCTTGGACCAGCAAGCAGCACTAGCATCACATGGAAACGGGTTAGAAATGTGAAGTTTTGGGTCCCAACCCAGACCTAGTGGCTCAGAAACTCTTGGGGGTGGAGCCCAGCAATCTATTTTAACAAGCCCTCCAGAGATTCTAATATACACTAAAGTTTGAGAATGACTGCCTTAGAGGAAAAGCTGTACAAATGTGGGTCTCACCCAGAGTAGTTCTCTTCCTTTACTGTCTGATCTCCAGTGCCATCAAATAAGTTTTTTCTTTTTTTTTTTTTTTTTTGGGGGGGGGGGGGGGGGGGCGGTGTGTGTGTGTCCAGAACTCATGATTATTAATTGTAGGAGGAATTAGCCTTAAACAAGCTACTCTGTCATAAGAGAATTCAGATATTCACTTATTAGTATATATTCATATTATATATATATATTTATTTTCTCCAAACATATGTATTCTCTGTAATTTAAAAAAGAAGTTTAAAATATTTTTGAGATTGTAATAAAATGTTTGTGAAACCCTGGAAGTACCTTAGTTTTATGTAATACAGCTCTAAAATCTCTAGTTTAAACCATATGACTGATAGTGTGGGTCGGGATTAGCTTCAATCATGCATAGGAGTATCTCCATGGCAACTGTCACCATAGCATCAGGCCTATGACAGAGGTGGTAAATGAGCTTGTGGGGAGGAACAGTGTAGAATCTTCCTGGTCCCCATTCCAGAATACCCCAGACATACATTATACCTTGATAGAGGAGGCCTGCAGGTGGTGACCAGGTGAAAATTACCTCTTTGCTAAAAGGAGTCACGTTTCCAGCATTTCAACCTGTTTTCACTCTTCTTAACTCCTGTGGTTCAGATTCATATCAGCTTTGGTTCATCGATGCTCACATTCCCCAAAGTGCAAGGGTTCCTGCTCCTCAATGAGAAGCAGGACTCCCCCTCAAGAGGACAGTGGCCTTATGTTTCGGAGTATTCCCACCCTACCAGACTTATGGGGTGGAGAGAAAGTCTATCTAAAATAGCACTCCAGACTGCCCCTCCCCACCCCTCCCCCAGGCAGATCCACTGGAAGCAGGCACTGGGTAGCACTTTTCCAGCTTTAACATGCACACGAGTCCCCTGGGGATCTCGTCAAAATGTAAATCCTGACTTAGTAGATGCTATGGGCTGAACTATGTCCTCAAAATTCATATGTTGAAGTCTAACCCCTCCCCTAGTATCTCAGAATCTGTATTTGGAGAAAGGGTCTTAAAGAGGTGTTAAGGTTAAATGAAGTCATTGAGGTGCGCCCTGGAAGTACCTTATAGTTTTATGGAACATAGTTCTAAATTCTCTAGTCTAAACCATATGACTGACAGTATGGGTTGGAATTATAAATCGATATGACTGGTTTCCTTGAGAAAAGGAAATGCAGACACAGAGGAAACTCCATGTGAAGACACAGGGAGAAAACGACCATCTACAAGCCAAGGACAGGAACCAACCCTGCTGACACCTTGATCTTGGACTTCAAGCCTCCAGAACTGTGAGAAAATATGTCTGTTGTTTATGCTACCCAGTCCTTGCCGCTTTGGGATGGTAGCCCTAGCAGACTAATACATTAGGTCAGTAGAACTGAGATTTTTGCATTTTGAACAAGCTCCTTCCTAGAGGATACTGCTGGTTTAAGGATTACATGTTGAATAGCAAAGATTCAAAAAATCTGGTTCCTTCTTCTATGGCGTTATCAGCAGCTTCCAAATAATCATCTAGCAGGTAGGGGAGGAAGACACTTTTTCTCAAACACTGCCTTCCTTAAGATGGATAATGCAATTGTTCTCAATCTTTTTAGATTTGCAGCACTTTTGAAATATTATATGGTGGCACCTTTCAGGGGATGAGTCACAGTTATATAAATGCCGGGATATAATAGGGCATGATGGATGCAGTAGGTAAACCAGGGAGCCCGTGCTTTGCCAGAATATGAGTTTTGTGTGGTCAGATTTTCCAATGGATATTTACATTAAATCTCTAGATTTTTCAACTTTTAAACATTGGCCACTCCGTCAATTTATTTTTGAAATGTGAGGCAAAGGAAAATCTCTGACATCCTGAACATGTTCTTGATCTGTATCTTATTTGGGGAGTTAATGTACATAAAAAATCATCAAGCTGTACAATTAAAATTTATCCAATTTACTACTTGTAAGTTACACTATGTAAGGTGGGGATGATAACAGTACCTACCTCTTTGGGTTTATGTGAAGATTTAAGTTTGTTGAGTGGTTGGTGCATAACTAACTGTTCAATAATCATTGGCTATTAAGTATTTCGCATTAGTGAGACTTTACTTTCAATATCTTTCTTACATCCTAGATTAAGTCTGAGGCCACAGCATTGCTAAATTGGTAGCTGACCACCAAGCCTCAAAGGGAAAATATTTCCAACCCTGATTCAAGGAGCAAATACGATCAAACATTGTCACGACTGATGTTGCAGGAGCAGAGAAAGCTAATCTCACTTTCCGCCTTCAAGAACTGACCTGTTTCTGTCCATTGCAAAAGACCCTAAACTGCTCACCTCAAAAGAGATGGCAGAAGCTCCAAGCCAGTTCACTACTGGCTGCCTGCAACCTCAGGGGCAGGGCACCTGCCCCTCCCTCTGGCCAGTGGTGCTGCCAGGGCAGCCTGGCTTGTTGACGTGCATGGTTACTGTTTGGGGCCATTGCTCAAGGTAATCCTCTCAGGAACACCCCTGTGCTGGTGACTTTGTAACCCAAAAAGGGCTTTAGCAATGACTAATAAAGCTGTAAGGGATACACCCAGATCCGAGAAAATCCATTCCCTAAAGAAATGATTTCAATTACTTTTCAACCACTTGGTGCTTCTTTGCCTTTTAAGCCACAAGCATTAAGTTTCTCTGTTTGAAATTCTAGCTCTCTCAGGCTGCATCCTCCAGAGATGCCATTTTCTCTGGGAAATCACTGAGACACGACTGGTGCCTGGAATCGGGGAGAGGAACTAATTACCCTCAAGAGGGCCTTTCCTTGCATTTCAGGAGATGCGCTCTTTCAGCGTTGCTGCCGTCTCTTTGAGAAGGCTCACACTTCCCGAATCCCCCTTTCCCTCCCATTTAGTTTAACACTCCTGTGGCACTTACCCTGGTCTGCCTGGCACGACCTTGGCCTTTCCTACTCTTTCACCTCTAAATCGGTCGCCCACCTCTCAGTTCTAGTTTTGTTTCTGACATTTGCCACTGCCCACATTGTAGGCCCTAATTTTTCTTCCCCAGGTCCCTGCAGCAGACCACCTGCCCCTGAGCTTGCCCTCCGCTCTGCTGCCAAGTCTTTCCAAAATGCCAGCTCTCAGCCTAAAATCCTTGAATGCTGCCCCACCCTCCGACCCACACACTGTTTCCAAACTGAATGTTCTCAGTACTGCCAGAATTGAGTTGTCAAGAAAAGCCAGAAATCTGGACTTTTATGTGAATTCTCACATCCTTTCTGCTTATTTTTAGTTATTACATTTTACACATTAAAAGGATTACGAAACATTGTAGTAAGTCTCCCACCCATTCCTGGCCCCAGTTTGCTATCTAGAAGCCACCCCATTACCAGTTTCTTCTGTAGCCTTTGAGACACATACACACTCACACGTATACCCAGTACCTTTTTGTTATACAGATGGGAGCCAGCTTATTTATGTCGGTATAAAATTTTAAAACTCTGAAGTTCGAACAAGACACATTTGCAACCATAAGTTACAAATCATGTAGGCATGTGCTTATGATCCACTTGACTGAAAGATCCCTGAAAAAGGGTAGGCTTTGTCTTAGTATCCCCCTCTATACCTGGCATGATGACTTGCACACAGCGGGCACTCAATAAGTACAATGTTCTCCCATTGAAAGTTATTAAGCACTACTGCTGGATCTGTCACAAACTTCCAGGTGACTCGGGAACAGTTAAGTCTTAGTTGCATGTCCAGCTCTGTGGAAACATAACCAGAACTCAGCTGTAGGTTCAGAACCTGCCCATTTCCCATTTTTCCTGGTTACCTGGGTATACGACAAAAGAGCAGATCATTTCCCGTTCTTGCGCTCGCCCTGACAGGGTGTCTGCTTGTACAGACGGCCCACCCCCTGACAGAGTGCTGACACCAGCATTCCCAAGCCAGCTGTCACTCCCAGGAGTGGGGTTTCCATTTCTTGCCCTCTACCGGGTCAAGGCAAGCCTGGACGGGACAGAAACCACAGGACACACAGCTTGCTGACTCTTCCCCAGGCGCTGGGCGGGGCTGGGCTGGCTGTAGCTTGAGTAAGGTCTTTTCAAGCTTCTTCATGTTAGGAGAAGGCTTATTGCTCAGGTGGTTTGGGGCCTTCTTCAGTGTTAGATTCACCTTGAATTTATTATAATTTTAGTATAATATGAATCTTATTCCCAAAACTCAGGTGGGAGAGACTTGTCATATTTGTTCTTTTTCTTCATTTCAAGTTACCATAGGCTTGGAAACCTCGTCCTCTTGGCTGGTAGGAAAATATTGTTGGTAGTGGGGTGGCGCGGGCTCTCCCCTCTTTGGGAATGTGTGAAAGTCCAGGAGGTTACGTA
>NW_011888870.1:5686621-5729120 GCF_000151845.1 Pteropus vampyrus | reverse complement strand
CTGACAGAGTGCTGACACCAGCATTCCCAAGCCAGCTGTCACTCCCAGGAGTGGGGTTTCCATTTCTTGCCCTCTACCGGGTCAAGGCAAGCCTGGACGGGACAGAAACCACAGGACACACAGCTTGCTGACTCTTCCCCAGGCGCTGGGCGGGGCTGGGCTGGCTGTAGCTTGAGTAAGGTCTTTTCAAGCTTCTTCATGTTAGGAGAAGGCTTATTGCTCAGGTGGTTTGGGGCCTTCTTCAGTGTTAGATTCACCTTGAATTTATTATAATTTTAGTATAATATGAATCTTATTCCCAAAACTCAGGTGGGAGAGACTTGTCATATTTGTTCTTTTTCTTCATTTCAAGTTACCATAGGCTTGGAAACCTCGTCCTCTTGGCTGGTAGGAAAATATTGTTGGTAGTGGGGTGGCGCGGGCTCTCCCCTCTTTGGGAATGTGTGAAAGTCCAGGAGGTTACGTAATGCGTCAAAAATGAAGACAAGTCCACTTTTATCCTGAGACCAAGTCTTCTGCTGCTATCCGCAGCATGTCCCTGCAGAGGAGGCTTGTGGCAGCTTCCATTTCAAGCTTGGGAATGTGGGCTGAAGCTGGGAATCGTAGGCCAAGGTTCTAAGCTATTCGAGAGATACCACAAAGCCTCTCCACAGAAGTCCTGCCAAACTGCCACCTGCCTCAGGCACCATAGGGAGCACATTCTGGTCTGCAATGCCTGGAGCCCACGAATTTCCTTCCCCTCCCAGGCTCCAGGCTTCCAGAAAGCATAAGTCAGCTTGTCTGCACAAACAACTTCTGCGTTCATCCCCCAAACCAAACCTCCCTGAGGCAAGGCTGACTTCCTGCTCAGAAAGAAGAAATAAAATACAAGAAAAATAAACCTCATGCTAATAGCTCAATATGTTATCCTGCCACCTAATGTATAATTGAATAAACTAATAGTTCACAAATCAGTATGTCACAAAATTCAGCACTTGTCACAAGTCAGCTGCCACACATCACAGCTTATGAGACAGACACTACTGTGGCTTTGCCCTAAAGATGGTAGCTTAACGTAGCTAAAAAACGGAAGGATATTTTGTCTTCATTCCTACTTTATTTCCTCCATTTACTGATTATCTTCAGAACAAAAAAATAAATAAGAACCCTTCTTCCAGAGGAAGCAATTTCCAGCTAAGAAGATTATCAAAAGGGATGTTGCGCAGTGCCCCAAATAACTGTACCAAACCCAGTCAATGATAAGAATGCAAGCATCAACTTAGAATTAGGCTATGCTGATTAAAATGGAAGTAGCATAAAGACCATTTCTATTATTAAAACTATCTTTTCCAGTCACTTAGCACTTTCTTAAAAACAACCTGTTTTTCACGTTAATCGGATTGGAGACGGAAACAGTGAATTAGAGCCGAATGGTGTCTGCTTTATGAGAGGTCTGAGTTGACAATACAGTGATTGTTGCCTTCATGTATTGTTACATATAATATCTGGGTAGGCAAGTGACCAAGCACTTGAAGTAGCAGATTTGGAACCTTGAGGTTTGAGTTCTTCATGTTTATTCCAGAATGCTGTGTGTTAACTAGGACCTCAGCCGCTGGCCTCCGGGCTGGTTCTGCAGCTGACACCACTGCGAGAACACGGGACCTGGGCCACCCTCAGCCTCTGCTGGCAACAAAGGCTAATGTCCAGGGCAGAACCACATCTGTCTAAAGCTTGTCCATAATTAACTCAATCTCAACACCACTCATACCTAAAGACATATAAATGCAAACAAAATCCAGAAATCATTTTTACCTATCCAGATAAGCAGTGATTAAAACTCTTGATAATATGAAGTGTGTGTGAGCCTTTGGGTAGACAATAGACTTATATAAATCATTGATGGGGTAGTAAATGGATCAATCTTTTCAGTGGGTAATTTGTCAATGTCTATCCAAATTTTTAAATGCTCATGGTTTCTCCTGGCAGTTATACTGCTAAAACTTTACCATACAAATTTACTTGCAGATGTATGCCAAGAAAAGGAAGATGTACAGGATGTTTCCTGCAGAATTGGTTGCAACAGCAACAAACTGGAAACCAAGTAAATATTTCTTAATAAGAGTCTGGTTAAAAACATTAAGGGACAGCCATACAATGGAATTATGCAACCATATAATGAATGTGGTCAATCTTCCATGCTGAAGTTACAAAACAACTCTAAGATATAGTATTAAAAAAGAAAAGTGCATAAAAATGATGACATATTTTTTTCTGTAAGAATAGACAAAAGATTAACACAATTATTTTCCCAATAATATACATATAATCTTTAAAATATACACAGTACCTGGGAAGTGGTAGACCATTTTCCCCTTATTTATACTTTTTGATATTAAAAAAAATTTTTTTTAAAGAATGAGGCTGTGTGCACATAAAAGTTGAAAGATGTCTGTGAGAGACTGCATTTTCCAAAAATGGCCAGAGCAATACTGCTGGTTCTATATGTCCTTCTAGAACCATCAGGAGGTGGTTTATTCCCTTCCTCTGGATGGAACTCTGATGGCCTCGACAACTAGAAGTGACACCGTGTGGCTTCTGGGGCTATACACAAAATGGCCGTACAGCTTCTGTCTGGGTTGTGATCTCTTGAGACGCCTGCCCTTGGAACCCAATCATGCTGTGAGGAAATCCAACCTACCCCACAGCTCAGTGGTTTTGAGTACACGGAGTCATACAAACATCGCCGCTACCCAATTTCACATTTCTGTCAGCCCAGAAAGAAATCCTATTCCACCTACTCCCCTCCTTCCCCCATGCCCTTGCTACCACTAATCATATTTCTTGTCTCTATAGATTTGCCTGTTCTAGACATTTCATATAAATAGAACCATACAATGTGGCCTCTTGTATCTGGCTTCTTCCACTTAGCATACTGTTTTCAAGGTTCGTCTATGCTGTAACATGTATCTACTTTATTCCTTTTTATGGCTGAATAATGTTCCATTGTATGGATATAACACTGTTTATCCATCTGTCAGTTGATGGACATTTGGGTTGTTTCCACTTTTTGGTGATTAGGAATAATATTGTTGTGAACATTCACACACAAGTTTTTGTGTGGACATATGCTTTAAAATTTCTTAAAGTTCAAGTACTTTTAAATCACCTAATATTGATATATAATAAATGATACATAATTAAGATATTTCTTACTCATTATAGGTTTCCTAAGAGCAGCAAATCTGTTTCCTCATGGAAATTGAGATGTAACACAGAACACTTAGTAGGCCTAAAGTGATAAAATGGCACTATTTCAAACCTAGATTTTCCACCTTTCATTTAATGTCTGAATTAATGAGACACCACTTTATTGTCTCTAAAAATAACTAGGACTATTATGTGGCCTTTAAAATTCCTTTATGTTCCAAAAGGAAAACTTGTCATTTTAATTTGACATACAGGGAGGGACTTGAGTCTCTTCAGGAATTTGGGGGTTGACTTAAAATGCTTGTGAACACAGTACCTTGTACTATGCTGTGACTTACCTATTCGAGGTCACCTAATACAAGTTCAATAAAAATAGGGCACATTTAAGAAATTATGGATTACATAAAAACTCTCTTATGTGCAAGTCTGGGCTCACATTTCGTCTTCATCAGCAGACTATCATAGTAATAAAATCTCTATTGCAAGGTTGTTCTGCCACAGGTACCACTGCCCTTCAAAATGGCCCTACTTTCTTCCCAGGGCCTGCTGCTGGCTTCTCCAGCAAGCCTCATCATGGTTTTTGAGTCTGCCCGTATGCTTCACATAAATTTACTAAAACAACGAGAAGCTTCTTTGGGGCAATTGCTGTAGAGGCCACTCGTAGAGAAGAAAACACACTACTAAGAAAGTGTGGATGTTTTCTCCGATAGAAAATTACAAGTTTGCTTGGTTTCAAGCCTTGGCACCAAGTCTTGGGTTCCTCATTACTGAATAGATCTCTTTCCACTTGTCTTTCTCTCAGCCAATGTCCTGGCACATTATCAGAGGGGAAAATAATTAGAAGTGTCTTATAGGGATAAGAAGCACTGGTAGCTTACCAGATGGAGATAATCGTGGATCTTCAAACAAATCCTTGACCCAACAGTAGCACTATTTGTCTTCTTGTTTACACAAACTCTAGTACTGTACACAACTCCCTAAACATGTGCACACTGAGCATTACAGTTCCCACCCTCTTCAGAGGAACCCTTTGGTGGCTCTTGGATACATGAGCAGTGACCCAACTGTAGTGAGCCCCAGAAAAGTTTCCAAGAGCTCCCTTCACTTTCTCAGAGTTCTTATGTTGAGACAGGATATAAGGTCCGCCTTATTCTTAGTTCACTCGTGATTCAGGTTATGTGAGTGTGGGGTCGGGAGTGAGAAAGAGCTTTATTATTTTTGTGACTCTTGCTAACTGTAAACATGCCAAAGTACAGATCTGTAGTTAAAAAGCTTCTGACATCTCACCTTTCAGAGGTAACAAGTGTATCACTTTGGTGAGCATTTCTGGTAATGTTTGACGTGTATAATTATTCAGAGGCATTTTTCAAATATATTTGTGAGTATGGTGTTAATTTGTGTTCACCCAGAAGCTGACCCTGAATGAGACAAGGATCGGAAAGGAAGCAATTCATTTGGGAGGTGGGGCAAACAGTAATGGGGTGTGAGGGAGGGAGGGTAAGGCAGCCAATTAAGGGTGGCTACTGTGAGCTGCTAGTGTGGGTGGATGGAGCTTAATCCCACAGCTAAACTCTGAGAAATGGTATAGAACCCGTGATAGAGGATTTGAAGGGGATGGGAGCTGGAGCACGTAAACCCCACGTCCCACTGGCTGAGGCTGCCCCCAGTGGATGTTAATTCTGAGCACTTGGAGAAAAACCCTGCAGGAAAGAGAGGACGATATTACCAGGTGGAGGGAAGCCAGGCACACACAGAAAAGTGGTATTGCTTGAAATGTGTTCCAGGCACTGTTCTAGGTGCTGGGGACACAGTAGGAAACAAAACAGAGAAAGAGTCCTGCTCTCATGGAACATTTCTTCTGGGGAAACAGGTAATAAATAGGGCAAGTAAACACATGGAGGGTGTTACTGACGAGTACTGTGGAGAAACAGAAGTACTGAGAAGTTCTGGGGAGGAAGAAGAAGGGGTTGTTGCAATTAGCAAGAGATCAGGGTAGGCCTCACTGAGGTGACACTCAAGTAGACTCAAAGGAGGGGAGGAGAAGCCCATCACATGGTTATCTGCACAAGGAACGTTCCACGTGGAGGAAGCAGTAAAATCACAAAGGCCCTGAAGTTTTAACAGGATCACTCCAGCTGCTGTGCTGAGAAGGAACGGAAGAGGAGCCAAGGCAGGGAGCACAGTGAGGGGGCAACGGCAGTATTCCAGGTGGTGACAATGGAGAAGTAGAAGCTTAGATTCTAGAAATATTTTTGAAGGTATGCCCTTTTAATGGTCTGACCCAAGACTCCTTCCGGCACAGCTCCAAAAAGCCAAGATGTATTCACCACGAAATAGCTGCTGACCTCAAGGAGGAACCACTGGGATGTCATTCCAGGTAGGCCCAATTCTACAGGGATCCTTCTGGACATGGGCAGGACACAAGGCAGCCATATGGGTAATCGCTGTTAGAAACAGAGCAGAGGTTTGGGTCGAGTCAGTGAAGTCTACGACAGGAAGAAATCTGTCAGTAATAGCCTTCAGCCTGACACATGGAAACAACTTCCCAATGTAAAACCACTCCATTCCACATAGAGCAGAGCAACTCTCCAGGCCTACAGGCTTTCTGGCTGAGCCACTAAGAGCTTATTATGTCAAGACGAAGGCAGATGTGCTTTTTGTGAAATGACTGTAATTAACTCTGAATCTTTCTGTATACTTTATTTTTGCTGGCTAGATTTGTCATCTTGCTGTTAGAACAAGCCTACCACGTGGCCCAGATTTTCCCTTTACCTTGTCATCCCGAGCAGAAGCTTGATTCTACTGCCTGTCTGGGCACATATCGAGTCTGTCAGGATGGTGTCAGACGTCCTGCATTCAATGGTAACCTTGAAAATAACATCTACCACTGCCAGACATTGGTTGAAAGCCTCGTAACTTCAGGGCATTAAGGGACAATGTAATTTAGTCATGTACGTCCTCAAGTGCAGGGAAATGTCCTGAAACACCGTTTAATTCAGAAGGAAAACAAGGAAAATGGCAAACATGGAGCCATGCCTTGGATCCATTTACTCCCATCTCTGGGTGGGTCTATAAACAGCATTCTACCCAGGACTCATGACTCGCCAATGGTGCTTGACTTTTGGAAATCATAGGTCAGCAACAATCATCTAGGGAGAGCTAATTCCCTACATTGGGCTCTTGACCATCAAGACAGGCCCACGAGAATGTTCTTGATAGTCTAAAGTTTTAAAAAGTGTTGGTCTGTGTGATCTGGCGGTATGCTCTTCAGTTCCCGCAGTCCATGGGCTTTACCGCGACAGAGCCTCCGCCATACATACCGACTCAGCCACTGTCTCCTTCCCTTCTGCTTCACGAATGGTGCCCAGTCCAGTCAGGAGGTCAACAAGGAGAGTTTTCTTGAATGTTGTAGCTGAGATAAAAGTCATCTTATCCCAAGGATACAGTAGGTAGAAGGCAGTCTGCAGAATTTATGCCAAACTTCAGTTCTCAAATGACCGTATTTCATTGCTGATTATGAGATAACTGCCTCCTAACCTATAAGCCTCTGCCTGATGTTTAAAACCAGAGCCTGGGAGGGAATATCACTTGGTCTTTCTCCTCGGCTCGGCTCTGCCTGGGCTGTCTGCGGCCTGTCCTCAGAATGCTATGTAGTAATTCTCCATTGTGCTGATGATGTCACTCTGGTCCTCCAGGAGCTCCAGTACCTGCTGCAGCACAGGTTCACTCAGGCCTGGGCTGAGGCTCAGGCGAGCACAGGCCAAGATGTGCAGGAAGTGGCAGCCCTTTTCCATGTCTGCAAGAAAAAGGCAGTTGGCTAAAGTTGGACACACCTGTTAGACTCTCCTTTCTCTCTAAACAGAAGCCCTTCTCCACATTTGAATCAAAACCTGCATCGTAAAAAGGTCTCCAGATGATTCTTATGCACACTGAAGTGGGTGATGCACTGGTCTAGATTATCAGCAAAAACCAACCAAACAAAAAAACCTGTTCTTGGGCCTGTTTTTATACCACATGGACTCACTGCTCAAGGATTTAGGCCTTCAACTTTCAAGGATTCCCAATGAATATTTTTATATCTATAATCTAATGGATTTTTTAGTGCTTGATAATCTTTTTCTCCAATGCAATTACATGTATAAGTGCATGTATTCATACTGAACCCCTAGCTTCCCAGGTGGGAGCCCACTTGAGATGGACAGCTGAGTCGGTTTATAGCAGCCTCCATATTCTTTCCCACAAGGCCTGATTGATTGGGATGGCCATGGTGAAGTGAGTCCTGGCTTTGGCCCATTTTCGTTCCTCTCTGCATAGGCTTCCAAGAAGTCTTGACTGTGATGACTGTGTTCTAGTAACCTCTTACCCTCTACCCAAAACTAAGACCGTCTGGTATACAGGAATAAAGGTTCAGGGTTGGCAACCTCTTTCCTAGTTGAAATCAATGATTTAGAGCAGTGGTAGGCACAATGAAGTTGTCAACCATTAGAAGATTGTGAAATTAATTTAGTCAGCTGTGATTAAAATTCTTTTTCTTAACAGGCTAAAATAGAAAATTACAGAATGTACTGCATTATAGGTAGGATGTCTACCTATTTTGTGAAACTTTATTTCTATATATATATAATTTATATCTACCTATATACTGTATCATAACGATATATTAGGTTATGATATAACCCTGAGTCAGTCAAACTGCATTACTGAAAACAAACTCTCCCCAATTTTCACTTTAAAGCCCCAGCGCAAGCCATGCCTGGCCTCTCACACTCCACACAGTCACTGAATGTTGTTCTCAGATAAATTTTTTAGGCTCCAGGAAGAGGTATCATGGCGTTGGGCAAAGCATGCTCTGGGAGTTGGTGCACCTTTCAAATCACGGTATTTTCGAGCTTCAGTTTTCTCACCTATGGAGAGGGCGGTGGGGCACCTGTGAGGTCCTTTCCAGCTCTGAGGGTCAGAGACTATCACAGGCAGCCAGCCTGTCCTGGGCTAAAAAAAGACTTGCTAAATTCTGACCTCTAGTGGTTCTGTCATCTCATTATTCCTCCCAATCGGGATTTCTGTTGAAAATTTACCACTGTCACCTGTCTCCACATTTCCAGTTTGTCTCTTCAACACTCATTCAGTAAAGATTTCCTGAACACCTACTATGTGTGCAGCGCTGAGTAAGGAAGAACAGAGACAGTGTAGATGGAGAGTTGACTCTGGAGTCCAACACACCCGAATTCAAGTCCCGGCTCTATGACTAGGGCAAAGTGGTTCACATCTCTCAGTTTTCTCATCTGTAAAGTGGGAACTTCACTGGTGGTCATGTGAGTGACCGGTGGTAGGTGCTTCTTACATGGGGAATTACTATAATTCTACAGTCATAGCTATAACCTAAGATGATACATATCACTTAGTTCTTGCTCTAAAGAAGCTTTAACTTGTCCTGAAAAGAAAGGTTGATGATAGAGAGTGGAGAAGAACTCCAACCAAACTGGGCCTGCACATAGCAGAGGTAGCACCAGCGAATTCAGCACCATTCGACTTTTAATTAGTTTTTGTTAAGGCCAGGATGCTCAGGTTCAGGAAATATGTGGGGCTCTAAGCAGTGATGTTGACAAAGGTCTTAAACTATTTCTTCAGAAAGGCCATTCTGCTGTCTAAGTCATCTAGTAAGGCTGTTCACAAAGTGACCTTCCTCTTACACGAGGAGGACTGCTGTTAGTTCTTCTTTAAATATTAGGTAGAATTCACCGGTGAAGCCGTTGGTCTAGGACTTGCCTTTGTTGGGGGATTTTTAATTACCAATTCAATCTCCCTTTCTAGTTATGGGTCTATTCAGATTTTCTATTTCTTCCTGATTTAGTGTTGGCAGGTTTTGTGTTTCTAGGAATTTGTCCATTTCATCTGGTTATCCAATTTATTGGCATACGGTTGTTCACAATTCTCTTCCAGCCCTTTTTATTTCTGTGGAATCAATACTAATGTCCTCATTTTTATTTGATTTTAATGTCTTTTTTCTTAGTCCATTTGGCCAAAGGTTTGTCCATTTTGTTGATCTTTTCAAATAACCAACTTTCGGTTTCCTTGATTTTCTCTGTTGTTTTTCTATTCTCTATTTCATTTATCTTTGCTCTAATCTTTATTATTTCCTTCTTTCTGATAGCTTTGGATTTACCTCATTCTTTTTCTAGTTCCTTAAATTGTCAGGTTAGTCTGATTTGAGATCTTTGTTTTTTAAGTATTTATAGCTTTAAAGTTCCTCTAAGCACGACTTCTGCTATGTCCCATAAGTTTTAGTATGCTGTATTTTTGTTTTCAAGCATCTCTAAGTATTTTCTAATTTCTCCTGTGATTTCTTCTTTGATCTATTGGTTGTTTAAGAATGTATTGCTCATTTCCCACAAATTTGTGAATTTTCCAGTTTTACTTATGTTATTGACTTCTAACTTCATTCTACTCTTGTCAGAGAAGATACTTTGTACGATTATCTACCTTTTCAAATCTACTGAGACTTAGTGGCCTAACATATGGTCTATCCTGGAAAATGTCCCATGTACACTTGAGAATATGTATTCTGTTGTTGGTAGTGTTTTGTATATGTCTGTTAGATCTAGTAGATTTACTGTGTTAATTTCTCTATTTCCTTCCTTATCTGCTGGTCTGATTGTTCTATCCAAAGTTTCCAACTATTTTTGTAGAACTGTCTTTCTCCTTCCAATTCTGTTTTTGCTTCATATATTTTTATGGTCTGTCATTAAGTACATATATGTTTATAAGTGCTGTATCTTCTTAGTGTATTGAACTTTTGTTAATGTACAACGTTCTTGTCTCTTGTAACCTTTTTTGACTTAGTCTATATTGTCTGATAATAGTATAGGTATCCCTGCTCTCTTCTGGTTACTATTTGCATGAGATATCTTTTCCCATTCTTTTACTTTCAATCTGTTTGTATCTTTGGATCTAAACCGTCTCTTGTAGACACACAGAGTTGGATCATGTGTTTTTTATCCCAATTTCTGTCTTTTGATTGGAGAATTTAAATGTTTACATTTAAAGTAATTACTGATAAGGGGAAACTTCTGTTAGTTATTTGTTTTCTGTCTTATTATTTGAACTTATTCCAGCTTACCATCGATAACATACAGAAACTCTGCTCCTCTGCAGCTCTGTTCCAAGCCCTTTCAGTTAATAATGTCACAAAATTACATTTTTATACATTGTGTGCGAAGAACATAAAACTAGTCATTCTTTTAAATGCACTAATTTCTTAAATTATGTAGAAAACAAAATGTGGAGATACAAACCAAAGTTACAATAATACAAACTTTTAGACTAATACCTGTTATTTTAAAAAATGTATTAATCTCTAAAATTATGTAGAAAACAAAAAGTGGAGTTACGAGACATTGTTACAATAATACTAGCTTTTATAATTGCCCAAATATTTACCTTTACTGAGAACTTTATTTCTTCATATGGCTTTGAGTTGCTACCTAGTGTCTTTTCAATTCATCCTGCTGGACTCCCTTGAGCATTTGTTACAGGGCAGATCGAGTTAAACTCCCTCAGCTTTTGTTTATTGTGGTATGTCTTGATTTCTCCCTCACTTTTGAAGGACAGTTTTGCTGGATATAGAATCTTGGTTTATAGTTTGTTTTCTGTAGCACTTTGACTGCAGCAGCCCACTGCCTCTGGCCTCCAAAGTTTCTGATGAGAAATCTACTGCTAATCTTATTGATGATCCCTTTTGTATATGACAAGTCATTTATCTCTTGCTGCTTTCAAGATTCTCTTTTTGTCTCTGTCTTTCAAAAGTTTGATTATAATGTGTCTTGGTGTAGTCTCTTTGGGTTCATCTTGGGGTTCAATTAACTTCTTGGATATTTATATTCATGTCTTTCATCGAATTTCAGACATTGTTTATTCAAATATTCCCTCTGCCCCTTTCTCTTCATCTTCTGGGACTACCACAAGGCATTTGTTGGCCTATCTGATGGTGTCCCATTGGTCCCTTAGGCTCTGCTCACTTTTTCTCAACTGTGAGTTTGTTGATTCTTTCTTCTGCCTATTCAAATCTACCTTTGAATCACTTCTACATTCTTCATTTCAGTTATTGTACTTTTTACCTCCAGAATTTTTATTTTGGGTTTCTTTTTAGGTATCCTATCTCTTTGATATTTCCATGTTGTTCACCCATCATTTTCTTGGTGTTCTCCCCATCTTCCTTTATTTGAGCATTTTAAGACAGTTGTTTTAAAGTCTTTGTCTGGTATATCTACCATTCGATCTTTTTCAGGGACAATTTCTGTTTATATACATTTTGTTCCTTTGAATGGGCCATACTTTTCAGTTTCTTTGTATGTCATGTGATTTTTAGTTGAAAACTGGACATTTGGACCTAATAATGAGAATTTAAGATCAGATTCTCTCCATTCCCCAGGAATGTTTTCTGTTTTCCTTTTTGTTCTTGTTGTTGTTGTTTTCATTGTCGTACACTGTCTCTGTGCCAAAGATCAGCCTGAGGTATAAACTGAGGTCTTTTCGTTTTTTTTTTTTCCCTGAGCCTGCACTTTTCTCTGGGCTTGTGTCATCACTTTCTAATTTTCTCCCTGCATGCAGTTGCTTTTGAATGCACTAGTCTTTCTTTTCTGGCTTCCCAAAGTGGGGGAGAAAAAAAAAAAAAAGGCACCAGTACTTTAAAATCCCCTTAAGACTTCAGCTGTTGGGGGGCTTGCAACAATGGGGTGAGATGCAACAACAATGACCACCCACCTCTTTGCACCTCTGTAATGAGAAGTAGCAATCAATAATCAGAGAACAGACTCTTGATATTTGGAGGACAAGGCTTATTTTGCCCACTCTATCTCCCGCAAGCTGCTCTAGGAATGAGTGCACAGCTGTCTACCACATGGCTGTGGTGGTAGATGGGTAGTTGTTACTAAGGGCTGAAAACTGACTGAAATTAACCCCAATTTACTGTCTAAGCTTTCCCTGGAAGTTTCAAACCTTCAATAGACTTTAGAGTTCCAAAACTGTTACACCAGACAGATTCTTGGTGCTTCCTACTCAGCCATCTTCCTAACAGTTTTATAAAACACCACTTTATTTAATCTTCACAGCAACCTCTCACGTAGATATTATTATCCCCATTTTGCATATAAAGAAACTGAGGCACAGACTTACCCAAGGTCACACAGCTAAAAAGTGGCAGAGCTGGGGTTCAAACCCAGGCAAGGTGGGCCCAGAACCCAGCTCTTTACAACAATGCCATGCCGCCCGTCTTAGATAAGCCTGCTATCAGTGCTTTAGGGACCTGAAACAGGCCTCATGTTTACAGTTCTTTTATCACCGTAGTTTTAAACTTTGCTGAAATACTCATAAATGACTAAAAATTTTAAGTTCTCCCACCAGTCATCCTGACAAGGAAAAACTCAATGCTGTATTTTGTATGAAAGGTAAGAAACAAACTAAAGATCCAGAAGGAATGGTTAAAAAAATGATTGAATATTTGTTTATACATATAATGGAATACTGTACAACTATTAAAAAGACTGAGATACTTTTATACGTACTGTTGCTGAATGAACTCTGGAAGCCAACATGAGATTTATAATATAAGGCGTGGAACACTGAGTATTGTATGCTAACCTTTACTTGTGCTTTTTTAAAAAGATAAACTATACAAATATGTTTGTTAAGTACATTTAACATCTCTAGAAGGATGTAGGAAACTAGTAACAACCACTGCCTTTGCAAAGGGGACACGGAACTTGGGGCTCAGTGCTGCGAGAGAGTCTGACTTTTCTGAGCGTATGTTTGTATTGTTTGACTTTAATCATGTGCATACATTATGATTCAGAATAATTTTTCTTAATGTCATAGGTATTTCCTATGGAAAGGAGTGGTTACAGTAGATTCCCAGACAGTTCCTATTAGCTGTTTTTATTGGTATTTTCAGTTATTCAAGCTCTAGGATTTGGCTTCTGCGAGTTTAGTATTTCCAGGGAATTGGTTTATGGTTTTTAGAGGCTCCCACTTACAGAATGAGTGACAGAGACTGTCCACCTTGACACACACACTCACCAAAGCAGGAGCTGGCCTGTGGATTAGATGTAAAACCTTTCTCTTTACAGATCCTCAGGTCACCAAGGCTATTTGGTTCTCCTCAGAAATGAAGTGTGAATTCCCTTCATTTGCTTCATCAGGCCCTAGGATTATTCCAATCCATTCTGTTCCTAATGCAGATAAAATAAGAATCTGGCCAGGTGGCATGGGACTAGAATGAGTGCAGGAATGTTACATGGGGAGCAGCCTCTCATCCCTTCTAAGAAATTCCACATTTCACTGTTCTTAACAGCTCTTTAAATTGTGGATAGAGAGGTTTTTCTCCCAACTAAAGGATATGTGTTTTCATTGTTCTGAATGAAGTGAACAATGGCCAGAAACCTTGCATTAAAATAATAGGTTGCTTTCAGTTTATTTTAAGATCTGGGATCTGACCTCATCGGTTCTTAAAAGTCTAAATAGAGCTGCATACCATAAACACCAGGGCTGGAGACCTGGTCCAGCTCTACCCGGTGACTCAGCCTGGAATAGGTCCAGGCCCCAGGGATGTATGAGCTGAAAAGACTAGAGGTGGACTTTTCTGGAGAGAAAGAAAGCAGGAAGAGGAGATTTGCAGTCATAAACAAGCCTTTCCAATTTTCTTCTAGTGCTAACATATGTTATTAGCATATGTTTGCAAAAGGCAGACATTGAAAAGTCACCTTTAAGACTGATCAGTCTATACAGGATTTAAAGGTAGGACTAATGCTTTCTTCTTTTTCTAACTAGTATGAAAATGGTATCTGTTGTCAGACTATCTACAGTTTGAGTTTCTAACCACTAGGGGACGACCTAACTCCACTAAAACCAACTATTTTCTAAACCATTTCTTTTGCAAATTATCAGGTTTCAAAATGACTGAATTACATTGTCCATAAACTATAATGTCCAGAACCATTCCTCCCAACACTGAAGGGCCTGATGTCAGGAGGAAAATTTCAGGTTTGGATTCAAGAACAGGGCAAGAGTAGAACAAGAAATAACACAAATTAGAGAGAATATGAGAACCAGAAGGACATCAATAAGTCCTAGCCTGATGGCTTACCTCACTGCATCAGAATCACCCAAGGAGCTCAGCCATCATACCTCTACCCCATCCCCTCATGAAGCAGAATCAGGGGTGGGACCTGAGCACCACATGTTCAAAAAAGCTCCAAAATTGAATCTTATGTGTAGCCAAGGTCAGAACAACTGTGTGAGGCTAATGCCCACTTTAAAGAGGAGGAACCCAAGGCTCTGATCAGGTTCTTGGTCAGCTACACTTCCAAGTCACTACTGGGGAAATCCCAGTCTCCTGACTCTCTAACCTGTGTTCTCTGGGAGGGAACACTCTCTCCCGCCATGCACCAGGACACATGTGCATCATACCACTTACGATTTGGTTTCTGGCAGTCTTCTTGAATGATACGGTGTATCTTTCTGTGCAGTTCCTTGTCTTCTCTGGTTACCTGATAGGAAAAGCAGTTCAGAGAGAAAATGTTCTTAAGAAACGCAGAGGTTGTGCCATCCAGACTCCCAGGTTAGTATTCAGGATAGTTTCTAAAGATTTCACAACTATCATCACCCCTACATTGACAACGTGATTTTAGTACTTGGCCTACAGTCAAACCAGTTCTGCCCCTCAGCAGCTCACTGCTCTGTAGCTGACCCTTCAGGCATATTCCCGTGGGAGATGGTTTACTAAGGCTACGATTTAAGGAGAAACTGGAATACTTTTAAGGAGCAACTTTCTTCTTAAATATTCATAACACATTCATAAAATTTCTCTTATTTGTTATATTTTTGAGGGAGGTACAAGTGATCAAAGTCTCTGATCTCAATCCCAGGACTCTTTCCTCCGGGCTCTGACATCTGCCTTCTCCTGTCCACAAGGAAAAACAAAAGAAATAAGACTGTAAGGAAAAGCTAGCAAGAATAAACCTAGCCTATCTACTGAAACCCTTATGCTATATTTTGTATGAAAGGTAAGAAACAAACTAAAGATCCAGAAGGAATGGTTAAAAAAATGATTGAATATTTGTTTATACATATAATGGAATACTGTACAACTATTAAAAAGACTGAGATACTTTTATACGTACTGTTGCTGAATGAACTCTGGAAGCCAACATGAGATTTATAATATAAGGCGTGGAACACTGAGTATTGTATGCTAACCTTTACTTGTGCTTTTTTAAAAAGATAAACTATACAAATATGTTTGTTAAGTACATTTAACATCTCTAGAAGGATGTAGGAAACTAGTAACAACCACTGCCTTTGCAAAGGGGACACGGAACTTGGGGCTCAGTGCTGCGAGAGAGTCTGACTTTTCTGAGTGTATGTTTGTATTGTTTGACTTTAATCATGTGCATACATTATGATTCAGAATAATTTTTCTTAATGTCATAGGTATTTCCTATGGAAAGGAGTGGTTACAGTAGATTCCCAGACAGTTCCTATTAGCTGTTTTTATTGGTATTTTCAGTTATTCAAGCTCTAGGATTTGGCTTCTGCGAGTTTAGTATTTCCAGGGAATTGGTTTATGGTTTTTAGAGGCTCCCACTTACAGAATGAGTGACAGAGACTGTCCACCTTGACACACACACTCACCAAAGCAGGAGCTGGCCTGTGGATTAGATGTAAAACCTTTCTCTTTACAGATCCTCAGGTCACCAAGGCTATTTGGTTCTCCTCAGAAATGAAGTGTGAATTCCCTTCATTTGCTTCATCAGGCCCTAGGATTATTCCAATCCATTCTGTTCCTAATGCAGATAAAATAAGAATCTGGCCAGGTGGCATGGGACTAGAATGAGTGCAGGAATGTTACATGGGGAGCAGCCTCTCATCCCTTCTAAGAAATTCCACATTTCACTGTTCTTAACAGCTCTTTAAATTGTGGATAGAGAGGTTTTTCTCCCAACTAAAGGATATGTGTTTTCATTGTTCTGAATGAAGTGAACAATGGCCAGAAACCTTGCATTAAAATAATAGGTTGCTTTCAGTTTATTTTAAGATCTGGGATCTGACCTCATCGGTTCTTAAAAGTCTAAATAGAGCTGCATACCATAAACACCAGGGCTGGAGACCTGGTCCAGCTCTACCCGGTGACTCAGCCTGGAATAGGTCCAGGCCCCAGGGATGTATGAGCTGAAAAGACTAGAGGTGGACTTTTCTGGAGAGAAAGAAAGCAGGAAGAGGAGATTTGCAGTCATAAACAAGCCTTTCCAATTTTCTTCTAGTGCTAACATATGTTATTAGCATATGTTTGCAAAAGGCAGACATTGAAAAGTCACCTTTAAGACTGATCAGTCTATACAGGATTTAAAGGTAGGACTAATGCTTTCTTCTTTTTCTAACTAGTATGAAAATGGTATCTGTTGTCAGACTATCTACAGTTTGAGTTTCTAACCACTAGGGGACGACCTAACTCCACTAAAACCAACTATTTTCTAAACCATTTCTTTTGCAAATTATCAGGTTTCAAAATGACTGAATTACATTGTCCATAAACTATAATGTCCAGAACCATTCCTCCCAACACTGAAGGGCCTGATGTCAGGAGGAAAATTTCAGGTTTGGATTCAAGAACAGGGCAAGAGTAGAACAAGAAATAACACAAATTAGAGAGAATATGAGAACCAGAAGGACATCAATAAGTCCTAGCCTGATGGCTTACCTCACTGCATCAGAATCACCCAAGGAGCTCAGCCATCATACCTCTACCCCATCCCCTCATGAAGCAGAATCAGGGGTGGGACCTGAGCACCACATGTTCAAAAAAGCTCCAAAATTGAATCTTATGTGTAGCCAAGGTCAGAACAACTGTGTGAGGCTAATGCCCACTTTAAAGAGGAGGAACCCAAGGCTCTGATCAGGTTCTTGGTCAGCTACACTTCCAAGTCACTACTGGGGAAATCCCAGTCTCCTGACTCTCTAACCTGTGTTCTCTGGGAGGGAACACTCTCTCCCGCCATGCACCAGGACACATGTGCATCATACCACTTACGATTTGGTTTCTGGCAGTCTTCTTGAATGATACGGTGTATCTTTCTGTGCAGTTCCTTGTCTTCTCTGGTTACCTGATAGGAAAAGCAGTTCAGAGAGAAAATGTTCTTAAGAAACGCAGAGGTTGTGCCATCCAGACTCCCAGGTTAGTATTCAGGATAGTTTCTAAAGATTTCACAACTATCATCACCCCTACATTGACAACGTGATTTTAGTACTTGGCCTACAGTCAAACCAGTTCTGCCCCTGAGCAGCTCACTGCTCTGTAGCTGACCCTTCAGGCATATTCCCTTGGGAGATGGTTTACTAAGGCTACGATTTAAGGAGAAACTGGAATACTTTTAAGGAGCAACTTTCTTCTTAAATATTCATAACACATTCATAAAATTTCTCTTATTTGTTATATTTTTGAGGGAGGTACAAGTGATCAAAGTCTCTGATCTCAATCCCAGGACTCTTTCCTTCGGGCTCTGACATCTGCCTTCTCCTGTCCACAAGGAAAAACAAAAGAAATAAGACTGTAAGGAAAAGCTAGCAAGAATAAACCTAGCCTATCTACTGAAACCCTTTCTGTCTTAGAAGGCAAACCTAACCCAGATCCTTTCTCAACCAGCTCAGATAAGAGCGAAACAGCAACCAAATGGGTCTCTCTTCATGTTCAATAGTAAATCTAATTACAAAACAAAACAAAAATAGAAAGGGAAAAAGAGGAAGGAAAAGCAGAAGAAAAAAAAAAAAGAAGCATACGAACAAACATAGCGGGAATGCTTGTTTGATGGGACTTAGTGAATGACCAGATTTAAGAATGGGGATACTGATAATGCCTGCCTTCTCATAAGGTTATTGTGAAGATTAAATGAGGTAATGTGGTGAGCGCTGCTGCAAGCTGGAGCCCTGTAAAAATAGAAGCGTCTACATTACTGTGCTAACGATTTCCCTGAGGCCAGGCCCTCAGGAAAACAGAAACCTACAAGGCCAGGCACTGAGGTGAGAGGGGAGGAGTGAAGTCAGGGAAGGAGGATGTTTCAGCTGAGGAAAAGAGTGCTATTAGCACTTGATTACCCCATTCCAGCTCACACTGATTCACAGGAGGAAGTGCCCCAGCCCGGCCATGCCTCAGCCCTGGACTGCTGCCCAACTTCTGGCTGCTCCTCAGAAAGAGCTGCTTTCTACAGACCCAGGAGGCTAAGCCAGGAGCCTCCTAGGGGAAATGTGACTGGAGTGGGTGGGTGGAAGTGGTGGGGATGGGGTATGGAAGAGCGGTGTTAAGGTGAGGTGCCCATCACAAGTTTCTTCAACCCTACAGCTCCCACCAAGCCTTTCCTTCCTATCCCAGGAGGGGATGGACTGCACTCGCCTTTATACAGATTAGAATAACCTTTTCAAAAGTCACTCAAATAGTATTTAAAACATCTTTTAGTTTTTAAAAATGCTTTAAAATAGGGAATCATTGGAATAAATTGACATCAAGAAAATATCCTACATTAAGGAGAGCTTCCTCTCAGGAATCATGCCTTTACATAGTGAGACTTCTGGGGTTCCTCAGGGTTCTGATCTGTCTCCAGGAGAATCACTTGTGGCTAATGCCACGTCATGAGGAGGCCCAATTTCAGCCTGGCTCCTCCAAGATTAAAGGTAGGCAGTGAGAGGCAAACTTTTAACCCTGGAAGTAGGACACAAGCAAGCACTTGTATCCTTGGTGAGAGTCTCAGCTGGTACAGTTTTGGGCAGCCAAGCAGACTGTGTTGAACAAAAGCTTAGAGGTACATGCCCTTTGCTTCAGCAATTCCTCTTTTAAGGAGTCAATCTTACAGAAATATTTATATAAGTTCACAAAAATAGTTGTGCAAAAATAGCCATAGCAACACTTTGTGAGAGCAAAAGCTGGAAGCACCATAAATGTCCATCAGAGAGAAGGGGTTGAAATATTTATGGCAAGTTCCCATAATATGGAATACCATGCAGGTGTCCAAAATGAGGTAGATTTATAAGTACTAACATGGAAAGACGCTATTTTGGTGTCAAAAAAGTTGCTGAGCATTATTTAAAGAATTGTCTCAAGTGTCCTAGCGGATATTTGGCAATGTCTTGAAACAGCCGGGGAGCTGCTACTGGCATCTAGCGGGTGAAGACCAGGCGTGCTGTGCTGCTAAACATCTTACAATGCCAAGGTCAGCCCTCCACAACAAGAAATCATCTGGCCCAGAGTACTGAGGTTTAGAAATCCTTATTTAGAGAATAATCACATTTTTTTGCAAAACCAAAAATGTCAAGCAGCATATATTTATTGTAAAAGCACAGATAAATGTCTAGAAGGATGTTCTGTTGAAAGTGGTACCTTGGGGAAAGATAAGGGCCAATAAATTTCACTCCTTACTTTACGTACCTCCTTAATGATCAGTTTTTCAAAACAGTAAATAGGTGTTCTTAAATAACAAATATATTGGTAATTGAAGTTAAGAAGGAAAAAAATTAAGTTGCAAGTCTCTTACATAGAATAGATTATCAAAACCACCATCTTTCTGGTAAACGAGTCCTTTTTCCTGCAGCAGCTTTATAGCATTCTTAAATATACTATGAATTGCCTTGGTAGTTGTGTCATTTTTAAAATCCTCCTGTGGAAAGAAGAAAAGGAAAAAAAAAAAGATGAGAAGAAAAGAAATAAGTCCCATCTTACAGCACCTGACATCAACTCCCTAGACCAACTGGTTTATGAATTCACTCAACAGGCTTTTAATGTGCTGAGTCAAAAAGATCCAGGTACACACCAGCCTAGCAGGATTAGATTTAAGAAAGATTGAGAAGTTTGCGCTAATAGGATCATGCTTGATAACCCTGGTTATGACTTTTTGTTTAATATGTTTAACTCAATGATACGAAATAGAAAACTCAGAAGGACAATCTTTATTTTTTTATACAGAACTAAAATATTGTATACATATTAGCTCATTTTTTTTTTCCAATTAAAATTGTGGCTATATACAACCTCTTCCTAAGGACTTCAAGGAATGTTATATATATTGAAATAAGTCAGGGATTCCACCATGTAGAAAGTATTAGTCTTCATATTTTAAATGGATAACAATGGCAGCAAACAGCTGTGTACAGACTTGTCAAAGGGAGGTCCTGGGCTGAAGGTAGACATGGGTCCTAGAGTGAAGAAAGATCATCATATGAAGGAACTTCAGCTGCTGTCAGTTTGCTGTCGTCTCAAGTTCAATATTTCTTCCTTTCCTAAGAGACAAGTTTGCCTAGAGAGGTTACTGGGGCCTTCCAAGTTCTTATTCCCAAGGAAGCTAAGTTTTCAGCTATGTCCCACCATGTTAACTATACTGTGCTTCTTGAGTTGGGGACTTTGTATTTCATCTCAGCAACCTCCTCTCTGGCACAGTGGGTGATCAATAAAACATCTGTGTAATCAATGGAAATAAATATGCCATTATAGAGGCTCTATTCTCATTACTCCATTAGGGTGTTTCATTACTAAAACGAAATGGTGAACAACAATTAATTGTCCTTCAAGGTGCGAATCCATTTTTAATGTGACCAAAATTTGTCAAGATATTAAAAAGATCAGAGCACCAAAGAAACATGGCAAAACTTCCAAAAAAACTACTTGAAGGCAAAGTCCTACCTCCAATAAAAGGTACTTATGAAGGCTGTCCGAGGCAGCACCCAGAGATGCTGAGAAAGAGTGTGCTTGAGATTTGCTGATGACTCTTCCTCAAAGTGATTCAGAAGAGGAAAGGAACTCCCGAATGGCCTCAAGGGTTGACAATTCCATCTCTAAAGAAATTTCTTTCTAGAAGAGGCCTCCCAAACAACAAGCACTGTTTTAATCTAATAGATCCTGGCGATGTTTCACAAACATGCTTTCCTGGGCTGAAGAGGAGCGTCTAATACTCTTAATTAAATTAATAGTCCTAAGTTTTTCCCTAACAGAACAAGTTGAAGAACCTGGCCATTAGAACATTAGGGCCTAAAGGCTGACCAACAGTCCAGGGTGTGACAGCATCCATTCTCTGAAGGGAGAATAAGGCCATGAAGTATGACATTCGTGGACAGAAATGCTATCTGGGTGTGTTTAGAATAAAGACCCCACCTAGCAATCCTGAGCAAAGCATTTTTTAATTTGGGGAGTGGGGAGGAGGTGGGGACCTTCAGGCAAAGCTGTTTTTAATTTCATACATGAGTGCTCTCACTTGGAGGAAACACAACCCAATATAGGCTGCCCTACACAACTTTATAACTACTTAATATGTATAATTTTAAGGAGATTTGTGCTCTTTAGTCAATTTAATATAAGGATCCTAAGGGTCAAGTTTATTACATCTTACCAAGATAGAACTAAGTCGGAAACTAACTAGAAATGTTGTTACAAGACTATTCCTGTCATTAAAAATGACTATTGGTTCTCTCCAGACCATGTATAAAACCTGGTTCTTCCTTCCAGATTTTAGTTAAGGTCTAGCAGCAGGGAGTGCTGGGCTCGTGAGATTAAAAGCAGTTTCAGCTGTGAACAAGGAGAACTCAAGAGAAAAGGCTCTCTGTAAATATAAACAATATGTGAAGCTTCCTTTCCAAAAACATTTGCCTCAGCTGACCTTGGGACAAATCTCCCTTCTGGTTACAAAGACACGGTCTCAAGGGTAAAGCCTCCAATCATCTCTTCTAGCCAGTAGCTCTTCCTGGCCTGGGATTTGAGTCTTTCTTGTCTTTTTCTAAAGAGCAATGACAGACTTCTCTGATTCAGGAAACTAAAACTGTTCAGAGGAAAAAACTGACTGGCTGAACATGCTGAGTCTTAGCAGGCCTCTCCTTGTGGCAGGTCAGGAACTGGGTGGATCTCTGAAATATATATAGCCTTCATTCCCAAACAAACTCAACATTTATCTAGCTGTCAAAGAAACAATGGTTTTGCAAGGCCTGCTTATCAGGTTTCTGGATTTGCTAAGAGAGCCACTATGAAAAAAAAAAAAGGAAAGGAGAAAATCTTCAAACCTACTCTTTCCCTGCCTCTCAACTATAATAGTGATTTTTTGAGAAGCTTTCATCTGTATGACCACACACAGTGTAAAAGGATCTAGGGTTTCAACATCATTGTAAAGCATCCTTAGCCTCCCAGTCTCTATTAAACAGGATTCATTTGAATGACATTGACCTGCCCAAGCAGAGCCATATTGAGAGAACAATTTATAATTGATGGAAAAAGTTTCTGAAGACAAAACAAATATAGTGCCATATTCATTTCCTTTTAAACATACAGCACTGGGCAGGCATAAGTTTCTGCTCTAAGCATATCCAAAAATATATCCTGCCAAAGGCTCTCCACAGATCGTTTTGAATGGAGGAGCCTTTTAGCCCTCAGAGACCTCCTCTTTATTTAATTACAGCCATTGCATAAGAGCTGGTTCACAGGAAGAATGTGGTCTTCACTAAGCTTCAAAGTTTCCTTCCAAACATGCCAATAGAGTGGTCAGAAGTCCTAGGAGGCCAACTTGGCATTGAGCCTCCTCTAAATGATTAAATGGAAAGAAGGTCAATTTTGCTGTCAGCGGACAGCTGGAGAGCTGCAACTGTTTAGAAGCAACGGTGGCAAAAGACAAAGGGCCAGTCATGACCCTCTCCACCTTGGTGTTTCCTGAAACGATATCCCTCATCTCTGTATATGAAATCATGGGTCACTAGACACACAGCCTGGTGCCAGGAAGAGATAATTAGGTTCATGAATGAAACTGAGAAGCAGTGGTCATGCTCAGAAAGTTGAATAGGGACTTGGTATCTGTTCCACTAGAATCACAAAGAATAACTTACATTACCTAACAAGAGAATTCAGAGCAGCCCTGTTGGTAAATGGCAAAAGATTAGAAAATATCTAAAATCCAGGAATGGAGAGGCTGTTTATATCAATTATGGTACATGTAACAGAAGATTATTGCATAGTGACAAATCTCTATGTACAGCTAGGAAAAAATCTGTTAAGACATACTGTTCAATGAAAATTTAGGCATAGACTAGTATTTAGCATGCTACCATTTGTGTACAAAAAGGGATACGGCTATTTCTAGTTTATATATGCACAGACTATCTCCAGAAGAATATTCATGACGCTAGTCATGGTGCTTGTCTCTGGGGAAAGGGTTAGGAGGGAGGATGGGAAGGAAAAATTACTTTTAACTAGATACTTTCAAGGACTATTTGAATTATTAAAAAACATTCATTCTTCGACCAACGAATAATTATCGAAAACCTTCTAGAGAACAGAGAATGAGATAGACAAGACTCTGCTCTTAAATTCTGGTGGAGGAACAGGCAGGCGAACGTAAATACCAGTGACAATCATCAGACATGAAGACAGGGTGATAGATACCATAGTGAGGAAGCTGGTGGTGTCAGAGCAGATAGTCGAGGAGGGTAAGAAGGTGACCTTTAAGAGGAGATTATTCCCTGGTGGAATAAATGAAATAAACAAACACGAATCATGTTATAACGACAACAACAAAAATCCAATAGTTATAACAAAAGGGAAAACCTAACACCAAAGTCTCAAATAATTCTTAATTTCAAGCAAATGGGTAAATACCAAAAAACCACAGTTCACCTGTAATACTAGGAGTGAAAAAAAAAAAATAGGAGGAAGAAAAATGACCTAAGTGTTCCTTGAAATTTTTATTTATAAACCAGACTGAATACAACCTGGTCTTTATTCAAACTAAAACACGATAGGTTAACCTTATTCTGAAAAAGAGACAACTAGTCATTAAAAATCTTGGTTCAAGTTTGAGAATCACCTTGCTGATCAATAAATAACCTTCTCATCTATTCTCCCCTCATTTGGTTCCTGCTGAGATTAAATACCCCATTTCAGTGAGTACTAAGAACGAAGTATAATGAACCTTAGACTATTATTATTTTTTCTACCCAAAGATTAAGCTTAATGAAATTAAGTAAGGAGGTGAAAAGGCAGGTGCATTCTCATTTCAAATTCATAGTGGTCGGTGACCTTTCCAGAATAGAAACAACATGTGATAGAAACCATAACCTCTATTCCGTGGGTCCACCCTGTGAGTCTTACTGCCAGTCACGTTCACTCGCACCCTCCAGCTGGCTGCAGATTTGGGACAAGGCACTTAAATTCTCATGTGGGCATGCTGCACTTACTTTCTTGGAGCAGGCACTGTGATTCGCAGGCTGATTGGCAAGGGACAGTAGAGACTCCACCATTTCCAACTCCTGCTGGTAAAAGGTTTGCACTCTGTTCTTCATGAGGAATTCTTTGGCTTTTTCACTTAGCAAGCATGTGAGACTGGAAAGGTCCAGGGCACTCGGATTGCTGCTGAGGAAGGTTTAAAAAAAAGTCCTGCAGGAAGCTATCACCTCTGTTGCTTTTTGGTGTGCAGAAACAGACCTTTAGCTAGGAAGCCCAACACTATACTGACGCTTGTTTTTGACATAAAGGGCAATTCATACTATGAACACTGCACAGTTGTTTTAAAAGAAGGCAGAACTACAGGAACTATGATATTCATGATAGATTACGAAAAAAGTCAACTTGCAGAATACTATACAAGGTACAGTCTCATTTTTGTAAAAGAGCAAATGACAATCCACAAAATATATAGTGGACGTTCATGCTCATGTATGTGTGGAAGAAAAACATCTAAAAGGATACACCTCAACCTATGGGCAGCAGTGGTTACCTCTAGGGCAAGGCTCTGAGGTGGAAGCCAGGACAATGGAGAACTTTCACTTTTTACTTTATACAGGCCTATAGTTCAGGGTGTTTTTAAATATAATTTTTAAAAACATATAACATATACACTTAATTAAAGCAATTAAAGGACACAGTGAAAAGTTTCCTTTCTATCCTCCTCCAGGCTCTCATCCCCTTGGCAACTGCTATTACTGTCTCTTCCCCGAGTTCTTTGACGCATATACTAGCAAATACGGATGTACTCTTACTCCTCCCATTTTCTTTCCCCGCATGCAAAAGAGTAAAAGCATCCCTGGTGGAAAATGACTGGTATCATGTTCTGTAGTTTTTATTATGATGTGTCATCGTGAGGTATTTTGATTATGATGCATTTTGGTGTACTTTTCTTCAGGTTTCTTGCCTTGGGGCTCATTGAGCTTCTTGGATCTGTGAGTTTACAGTTTTCAGCAAATCTGGAAAAATTTCAGTTATCATTTCTTTAAATAATTTTTCTCTGCTCCTTCCACTTCTTCAGGGACTCCACTTACACACATATTTTCGTCACAACAATCTTAGAACATTTGTACTATTATCATCTTCACTTCACAGATGAGGACACTGAGGCATGCAGAGGGTGAGCAGACTTGCCCAGAGCCTCACAGTAAGTTGACAGTTTCAGAATTTAAACCTAGGGCCACTCTAGCATCTAGAGTTCCCCTGCTTGGCATTACTACTGCTGTGGTCACATCTTCAGCAGGGATAGGCCATAACCTACCTTAGTGCCTTTTCTTTCTCTAGGGCTGGGCTCTGGAAAGGCTGGTCATACACCTTCCTATAGATATTGGGCAGCTCAAGCATCCTTGCAATTTGAATCTTACACACTGGATCATCCACTTTATCTAAGAAGCCACAGGAAAAAATATGTCACAGAAATTACACTGAGATCAGTTCTTTCCCATATCCAAATTGCTGCTAGGATGACAGTAAATGAGCATTCAGAAGGTCTCTCCTTCCTTGTGGATGCCTAGGGATCATAGTCTAGACACACTAAAAGGTTTTCAGTCATCCTGCAAGAGGGAATGCAATGCCCTAAGCATCACGGGCTTGGCCAGGAATAGACTGGGACTAGGGAGGATGCATGAGCTTATTTGCTCATCTGTTACAATGATGGGCAACAGGAGCTGTCCTTGATATTCCCAAGCAAAAATCAGCCAGAGCGGTGCAAAGGGCATCACTCCAATGATGCAGGAATGTCACATACCTGATTAGCTGTTTTCTTTCAAAGTTAATGAACTCAACAGTATTCAAGAAATCTCCATCATTAGAAGAAGAATATGAACACTCTGCCCTAAATGGATTCATACTTAGAACTTCAAAGTGGCCCAAATAAATTTTCCAGCTATACATAATAAATCACTTGTTTTCTTTCCTAATTTATTTATAGTTACCTCTCTTCAAAATATATTTAAGAAATGATGCTTTTCTAAAGAAAGCATGTTATGAAATATAATTTCCTCCATAAAATAATTAATTTTTTCATTTGAACTTTTTAGAAGTTTGACTTTTAGCTAAACAAGTTTACTGGACACTCATCCAGAATAACAACTAATTTGGCAGAAATATCTTGTGCTTACAATAAGCAGTGGCACGGATTTCTCGCTCTTCTCTGTACGTGTGGATACAACCTCTGATCCGGATAACGTCTCCAATTTCTATCTTTGTTCTCTGCTCAGTGGTCTCTTGCAGCTTCTTAAGCTGTGAGGTTAAGCTCACCTCTCTTGCACTTGGAGCAGCTGTAGTTGTTAGGGCCAGATGGAAAGAGAGAAATGCATAACACAATCACTCACATCTGTGAGACAGCTTTGGGATAATACCAACACAAGACATTTATCTATTCTATTTCTGATTAGTTTGCTCTACTCTAGGAAATCTGCATAACCTTTTGAAATTCTCTGCTGAATAAAAGGCATTAAGCTGTAATTATTGAAAAGGAGGGTGAAGAGAACAGAGTCTGGAAAAAGACGTGACAATCCAAGTGGGCAAGTTCCAATGTGGCTCCATCTTCTTCCCTACCCCTGCACTGCCAGTGCAGTCAAAGGGCTCTACGTGGTCCTCAGCTGAATTCTGTGAGTTCAGCTGAGTTTGGTGGCAATAGCTTTCAACGACCCCTTTAAAGTGTCCTTATAGGGAGACAGGGGTCTGGCATTAAGGGAAAGAGGCCCAAGAATCTCTATTTGTGGTTCTGTTTATGGGGGAGGCAAATCCACCTTAGGCTGATTTCCCACCTTGGTGCTTAACACCCTAATGTCTCACCTCTCATCTTTGTTGGGTAAGTATAAGCTAATCTCTCTTTTTTACACACACACTTATACCACTTAAATCTACAAACTGAAACAAGAGAGTCCACCTTACACATATGATCTAGGTTAACTGTTACATCACAAGCTTAGCACAATGCCAGATCCATAGGAAAAATTCAATAAATGTCAGCTATTTGTGAAAAATAATAATTAAGCCCTCTAGACAAAATTATTTTGTTTTCTTTGGGGTAATTCAATGGAGACTACTGAATAGAAAAGTAAATTGTCAGAATGTTTGCCAGAAAACAAACAATTCTCTTTTTACAAAGTGCCATCAGCCATGTGTGCATGCTTGTAGCTCCTATACTGGCTTCAGTTATTTGGATTTTTAATACCTTAAAAAAAATAATAATTCCATAACATTTTATTTTGGTTTTAAATTGCCAGAGAGGCCTATGTGTTTTTATATAAAATGATCTGTTCTCTGTATTCTTTATGTATAAGCTCTTCATCATTTTTGAGCACTTTAACTTCTAGAAGACATTTAGGGAAGCTCTGTCACATTATGCTTATTACATCCATTCTTCCTCTTCCACTGCATTCTTTCTCTTTCATTTCATTACAAAGAAGTTTGAAAAAAAAGCTTTTAGTCTATTTCTCTTGTCACTGATAATAGCTTTTAGTGCTTTAACAGGGACCTAGAAGAGCTTAACATATATACTCCCATATTTATTGGGATAAATAAACAACTATCTTCTTTGGTTATTTTATATAAGCTGCAAGGTTACATCTTTTTAAATATTGCAATCTACTTGAATCAACAACATTTGTTAAATGCTGATTTATTTCCAACTTTTGTATTATTTTTTGTCATATACTAGGATTCCTACAATGGAATCCTGTCCTTCATTCTATTAATCAAATATTTTGCTCTTTAATCTAATACAATTTAGATAACCATGGCTTTGTAATGGGCGAAGGCCTTACTTTTCTTTTAACATATTACTATACTAAAGTAAATAGCAACCACAAAGGCAAAGAGGACTTTGTGTATCTATCCAGTAACCAACAGCTAGGAATCTAGACACAATCAGCATTAATGTCACTCGGCTTATTGGGTTTCTTCAGAAAATACTCAAGTATTACTTTTTAAAAGGTTACTCCATCTGTGTTCCTATCTCCAAGTCCTCTTCTACTCAGGCTGAATTTTAGGTGTATTTATAAATTTCACTGCCATTATTCAGACATTATAGGTAATAATAAATGCTTCATATAGCACTGCTGAAATGACCATAATGATGGCTGGTCTGAGAAAAAGAGGCCTAGCTTTCATTTAAAAGGTGAGCCAAACTGCTAAAAAAAAAAAGGGAGGCGGGGGGGCTCAAACTGGGTAATTTAATGAATATAATGAAATGGCTGGAGCCTGACAGAATTTAATTTAAGTAGCCTATTCCATGCTGAAAGATAAACCCTCTTTAAAATTCTAATATTAAGAGCCAAGCTATCTTAACTTTTCTCATAAGCTAAGTCCAAATGGTACATTCAGTGTGACATGTATAGGAGTTAATACCATATTCTTATACTTCTACTGACTGGAACATGATTTTGACTCAGACTAAAATTTTGTTTAAAAAAATGTCTTCATTGGTCACTTTCCAGTGGAAGGCTTTAAGACTGAGGGCAATTAAATTAAAAGGAGAGAATGGGCTAGTCAGGAACAATTTTAAAATATCGTCTCATATATAACATGATGAGAATCATTTTCAGGCTTTTCCCTTACATTCTTACCCTCTCTTTTTATTCTCAAAGCAATTTTCAATTAATTTATCCACTGTGATTGTACATCTATTCATGTACTTACAGATATTTAAAAAATCTCATTCTCAGTACTGATATCTATTTTATCTAAACAATTCTAAGAGTTATATAATATTCCCGATATGTCATTTCTTTTAAAAAAGAATCGACTTTAAAAATGTCTAAAAGTTAAATGTTAGACAATGTCTAAAACAGGGGTCAGCAAACTATGGCCCATGGGCCAGTTCCATCGACAACCTGTTTTTGTAACTAAAGTTTTATTGGAACAGAACCACACCTGTTTATGTCCTGTCTACGGTTGCTTCTGTGTTACAATGGCAGTACTGAATGGAGATGCAGACCTTGTGGCCCACAAAGCATGAGACATTTACTATTTGGCCCCATTTACTATTCGGTCAGAAAAATTTGCTGACTTCTGGCATGGAACAAGTATGCATATTCGAACTACACCTTCTGAATCAAGACTGTGACAATCCAACAACCATAAATCTGCAAATGATTTTATTACACTAGATATATCAAACATCGATGCATCTTACAGGTTTATTTCTTGCCTGTGAGATATCTGCATAAAACGTGTTGTCTCTTTTAATTTTTTTTTTAATCTACAAAGCTTCCTAAGCAACTTCCTACAGTGCCATTGATTTAGATTTTCTCAAATTAGAAAATGGGAATACAAAAGTTATGTGAAATTGATTCTAAATGTAAATATATCAGAAAATCAAGCAAAGGACCATTCCATTGGTCAGTAGAGTCAAAGTAGGAGGTTGAGATTCTGACAGGAAATGGCAAAAAGGAAAGAAGAAACCACTCCAAGTGTTGCAGTATAACACAAGGAGACAGATACTAGATGTCAGATACGATAACAGATAATACTTACTAAACATCCCCACTGTGTATGGTTTACTGTATATGTCATAAAACAGAGAAAAACAAGGTCCCAGTTTCTGTAGCTGCTGTAGAACCAAAAATGATCACCAACACGGCATAATATTTTTCAATATTAAAATTTAAGCAACTTAAAAAACTAAGAACTATTAAAATACACTCAAAAATTCCAAATACAATTTCAGTTATAGTCAGTGTGTTCAATATACAATTTTAAAATTCTTTTTCAGTTTATATTATTTAATGGCTAACTTCAAAACAACCCTATCTTACCTTCTCATAAGTCTTAAAATTCCTGGTATATTTCTCAAACATGTAAATATTTCAAAAAATCTGAATATGAATGGCAGCACTGAAGTTAGTGGCAGCCACATAAGAGGAAATGTCTTCAGAATCTTCTTTGGTCAAGTGACATGCCTGAAGCAAGGGAATTCTGACCTGACTGGCAATTAGGCTAAAACATCTTGACTTGCAGAATAACGGGCAGAGTAAAAACAAAATGCTGAAACTCCTAGTAACCTAGTCACAATCCCATAGGTTTAGGAGGAAGTGAGCACCAAAGAAATGGGAGAAAGAAAAACAAGTGGCTCCCCTTTAGTATCAGTTTTCAGAGTAGCCAAAGCTCTGGACACAGTGTAATTGACCAGTGGATAAATGTGAAAATTTAGCTTTACAGCTGTTCTGATGAGCTTCCTTGAGGAAAATCCATTGGTTAGCTGGAAAGCAAAGGAGGTGACAAATAAAATTACCTGAGGAAGGCTCAGTACTGTTCGACTTCTTCCAGCACATGCAGTTTATAACTCCAGTGCTATCATCCACTGCAAGAGAAGTATAAAAAAGCAGAACGGAGATTTGGGCGCTGCTGGTGATTTAGCAGCAATTGTCATTGGGTTCAGCCATACTGAAAGACAGCCTTTCTTAATAGTCCGGTTGGGCAAATCCCTTATCAAACTCTCCTTTCACCTTAAAGATATCATCTCACACCATACACCAGCGGGAACTGCTTGTTTGCAATGTCACCGTGATACATAAGCCCAGTGGAATGGAGTCAACATTTCACTTACCTTACCTCAGAAGTGCTAATGATTCATCTACACTTCTACTGAAAATGGTGCCCTTGGGAAGTGAAGGGCAAAAATCTCAACGGCTACTAACATAGAAAATCGGCCCTGTCCTCCTACCTTGCAACGAGAGCATCACATGGCCTATGGTTAGAGGCACTTAGAGCGCAGTCTTTTGTCACCATTTGCTCTTCCATGAGCTCGCTGACTTAACTAGAAAAAGCATCCCAAATCTTTGGGCCTAGGCTTCTCTTTGAAAGGGCTTCTGCCCAGTCCTTACCATTGCAGGAGATGTAAGGAAAGCCAAGTACATCACGAAAGGGAAAAGTTGTATTTTTATAGTAGAAAATAATTATATCTTGATTGCATAAACAACACTGGTTTGGCTTATTTATCCATAGTGGGGGAAAAAAAATCAAAGAATTCCCATTGCACTTGGATTTAAAACTATAGAGGTCTTTGGAGACATTTGCTATGGGATGATAGGCGTTTTCTCTTTGCCTAATTTCTGACAAACTCAGAGTAGAAGTTGCTAAACATGGAGTCAGTGGGCTTAATGATTTTTAAAAATCATCAGCTAGACTGTTGTAAAAACACATGTAACAAATAAGAAATATTAGGCAATGTTTTTATTGCTGGTTTAAATCTGTGTTGAAAGCAGAAACTTAGAAGAATACTTCTTATACTAAAATAAATTCTAGATAGATTTTACTTTATCAAACGTAATATAGTTAGTTAAGATGAAAAGAAAATATGGGTGAATACTTTTTAACGTTGGGCATATAGTTGCTGGGGAGACACTTTTAGAGTAGACCTGAAAATCAATTTATTTTTAAAAGTCTAATATATTTGACCAACTATAAATTAATACTGTATAGCAATGTTCCAAATGAGGGGGTTAGTGTCTCAATATATAAAGAGTTCATACAAATTAATAAGGAAAAGATCGAGACCACAAGAGAAAAAGTGGCAAAGCAAAGGAATATGCAATTCATGAAAGACATAAAAATGGCCAAGAAACAGGTCAGTACACTAAATTCACTAGTTAGCAGAAAAAAAGAAGCAAATTTAAATAATTTCATCATCTACTAGAATGACAAATATTAAAAACACTGATATCTTCATATGCTATTAGTGGGAGTGTAAATTTATGGGACTGTAAAATTTCTAAAGAGCAAGTTTAGAAATGTTTATCAAATTTTAAAATGTATACAATATATCCTTTGGCTTGGCATTTACTTCCAGTAATTTATCTTGAGGAGAAAAACAGAACAAATGCACAGATATATACATCTTCTATAAGGCTATTCATTGCAATACTGGTTGTAGTACTGGAAGTTGGAAATAACCTAAATGTTTATAAATATGGAATTAGTTAAAGTACAATGGTATATGAGAACAAAGTTATAATAATGAAGATTGTTCATTGCTCTTAAGATATTCTTACCTCATTGTAAAAAGAAATCATATATATAATCTGATAATCTAATTTACATAAAATATTAAATAGTATACTTTGACAGAAATGATTTTAAGATGTTAAAATGCTAATAGCAGTTTCTTTTGGAGTATGGGGAAGGAACCCCATATTCCATGTATATGTGGACTGTAAGCCTAATTTCAGAAATATTAAGAGAGTAATATACATAATAGTAATGAAGAAATAAGGCATATCTATATTTCTTCAACATTAGGAAGATGTTAGAAATATTAGAAAGGATGTTTACCCAAACACTGACATTGTTTTTGTCTGATTTATAGGGTTTCGCATAAGTTTTATATACTTTATTAAAATTTTCTCTAGCTTAAAATTTTATTTTATAAGGAGTGAATATCATTTTAAGAAGCAAAAAAATCAATAAGGATGTTTCAAGTTAAAAATATCTATGTCGGACATGGTTCCATAGTGTAGCAGTTAGCACGCCTGCTTTACACGCCAAAGGTCCTGGGTTTGCGCCCCAGTGGAGCCACGGTCCATGGTCTAGGCCATGCCACCCTGAACGAACCTGATGTCTGATCTCGGAAGCTAAGCAGGGTCAGGACTGGTTAGTACTTGGATGGGAGACCACCTAGGAAGACCAGGTGCTGAAGGCATAAATAATAAAAATTTTTAAAAAATGTATGTCACCTCTAGGGACACCACTTCTCTGGGCAGTTTAAAATCTTAATTTATAACAGAAAGTCAAAAAATGTTAGCACATGAACATTTGCTCTAGAAAATGTGAGGTCATTTTGATCTTGACCGTAGCCTCCCAGGATTCTAGGTCTGAGCTTGAGTTGCTGCCAGGTGCTCTGTGTGCTTGGGGCACCACTACTGACTTCCTGGTTTGTAACCTCTCCTGGCGCCCTGAGGTCTGGCTGCTGGAATTCTCTGGAAGGGGAGCATCCTTGCAGGGCTGTGCCACATCCTTCCCAGCTAGGGGAAGACTGCCTGGGCCACCGGCCTTTTGTTTCAGCAGTGCGATGGGTCAGTGTGAGCAGGAAGCACCCTCAGCATAAGCCTGTGGTGAGTCTGATGAAGCAGGACCAGGAGAGGAGTGGCTGCCTGGCAGGTGGCCCAAGAGCCAAAGTGGACCTGAAGACATCAGGGAAAGTGCAGCTCTCCCTTGAACAGGCTCACAAGAATTTAAGTTGCAAAAACGTTTCTCAATTATTTCAACTTTCAGATGCCTTTTCATTTTCCCATAGCCTACAGATGTGTCATGCTTTCACTACATCCACTCTAAGAGGAACGTCACTGTGGAAGACTCAGACATATCGCCTTCATCCTTCTCTAAATGGAAAAGGGGTTAAGTGAAGCCCCTTTAGGTCACAGACATAATATTTGGCCTGGCTTTAGGGCCGGGAATGATGTCCTCATACAGCCTCATTTATTTGATTTAAAAAACATAAAATTAAAAACTAGATACTGTGGATGAAGGGGGAAGAGCTTAAGGAGAGAAAAATCAAATTGAGTTATAGTGTACTATGTAGCACACTGGAACCAATAAATACATTGGACCTATCAGTGGAACTTTGAGCAAGTAACTGAGCTTTAGTTTTCTTATCTACAAAATGGAAATAATATCTGTCCTTTCTATTTCAAAAGATTAGAGGGAGAATAACATGAATTATACATGTAGAAGTGTCTTGTAAACTATGAAAGATACTATTATTTCGTTATTGGTATTTGAAGAGAAGTACTGTATTATACTACAGATAATGCACTTGCCCACTGCTGGGTATGCTGTAGAAGCTTAGCGAACGCTTGTTGAGTTGTCTGGAGAAAAACAGAACGAGTATCTTTGGTTAAATAAAGCAGAGATGAGATCCAGTAAGGGAATGCCTAACAAAATGACCTATTTCAGAGTTTTAAAAAAATATATTCAGGGAAAAGGCAGAAGGCATGAGAAATCTCATCTCATATATTATTTTACAAGCATGAGACAATCACCCTCAGGAAAATTAATACATATTGAAGAAATACAAGGACATTGTAAATTATCAATCATGCACAGACTGCCAATGGTCACCTAGTTCAACTGCCTTCTGTGTTTCCCCACGTACAGCAAGAACATAGATCTAAGGCAACACAACAGAAAATGACAATTTCAATTACAGCAAAGGTTTGGAATCCAAACACCTTGTTTTTTAAAAACTGTTCTGTACATAAGTCTTATAAATTACTTTTCACGCCTCCCTGCTTTCTTAAAGAGTCTACTTTAACATTAATCTGGGCTTTTCTTTTTAAAGGTATCAATATAAAGATAGATTAGCATCTTTTGCTATTTATAGCTATGCCCGCAGGTATCAGGTGTCTGTTCCTGATCAACCATGATCCTAGAGCAGTATTTTAATTCTTCGGCCTCCTAACTCCCCAGCATCTGTCACTTGACAGTATTCATCAGTATCATTCCTACCCGTTGCCTCATTTTACACTTAGTCCTGGTTGGTGGCTCCAAGGGGCTCCCAATAGAGGAAAGTGTTTGGGGTCTGTGGGAGTCCCCTGCTGCTCTGAAAGGCTGGGGTTGCTTCGAATTCAACATTCAGTTAAGTGGGATCCCTTTCACATAAACTCAGTGTCAGACACAATTGTTCTTACCTCCGTAACTGTAGAAAGCATCTCTTTCTCTCACTCCAATTACAGTTCCCAAGATATCTACTTGTTTTATTGGATGTCCATTGTAAAAAAAAATACCTGAAATTGGGAGGGGAAAAAAGAGCAAGTCCATATAATGTATGCTTACATTTTCTGCTTCAGTCAATGCTGACTGTGAGGGTAAAAGTGGGGGAGCGGATATAAAAAATCAGTGGCATGCTGCCTGCTGAAATTCTAGACTTAAATATCAAAAATGACAGGCCCCAAGAAATCAGATGTCTTTTCCTCAAGGGTCATAAGGAGAAAGCCTGGCTTTAAAAGAGCTCATACTAGTGCAGAAAAAAGAAAACCAATGTCGTCCAACTGAATGTGGTTAATGTTCTTTCCACTTGTGAAAATGAAATGTACCTCCCTGTAGAACTCTCACAAAGGGCCTGAAAACTGTCATTATATTATGGGACCAAACACAGCACTATAGTTTGAGAAAGAGAGGAAGCCATGAGAAAGGCTTCTTTGGCTCTTTTACTGGTGCTTTTCTAGGAAACCAGTCACCATTTCTATGAATTACCTGTAGCTTTTATTTTTTTAAAGAGAAGATAACTAGATTACAAAACACGACCTTTTGGGGCCAACAGGTTACAACTCAAAAACTTCCTGAAACTCTATTTGCAAACCTAGGAGACAGATGCCAGCAGGCTGGTTCCCACCAGAGGAGAAACCTAAGAGGATGAGCCCTACTCACGTATACCTGGAGGCCTTTTTTTGGACTCAGGGACCAGATACAGACAGAACAACTACTGGAAGCAGTGAGTCCCTGATTCTAACCCAAGGTTTTTAGTGCTGTCCTGGCTCCTGGAGAGCTTCCCCGCTGTGGCCCCGCAATATCCTCACCTGAACTTTTTGGCTTAAGCTACGTGCACTGTGTTCCTGTCACCTGCAGCTAAAGAGTCCTGACTAAAATCCTCTCTAGCCTCTTTTTTTTTTTCTTCCCCTCCACAGCTGAATTCTTTACTTTCAGAAAGAGCTTATAAACTTTTAAATGGTGACTTCCTTTTTAAATAAATATATGAATTGTAAATAGAATCAGTTATCACTTCAGGCAGTTGGCTACCTCCCCTCCCTCTCCTGCCAAGTCTGGTCAGAGCCTTTCTCCTCCATGTTCACAAGGGACCTACGGCTTGAACCCCGACATTCTTCAAAAGCTCCAGACTGGCCTCTGCTGACAATTCTTGTTTCTCATGTAGATTAAAGAGGCTGAGAATGAGCTGCTCACCACAAAGTCCCAGGGGATGGACAAGGAGGTGTTGAGCCCCAGAAATTCTAGGAAAGTGAGATGTGGTTAGAAAAAGAAAGGTGGCAAATTTAACCAAAAGAGGGGCCCTCTACAGACATATTTCTAAAGATATTTAGTGGATAATAAAATTTTAAGAGCAAGACCATTCCAAGGCCTATTCCTGAGTTCTTAAAACTGAAATCCAGGTCTTTTAGTTACTGCCTAGTGATACCCTGGGGTCTTCTGCCCCTGCCTCCTGCATTGACCAAATACAAAAGGGATAGGGCACCTTCAGAGGAGGGAGATCCCTGGAGGACCTTTGCGGGCAACCGTTCCCTACTTTCCTGCTTGGCAAAGGGAAGTTTAAATGGGAAGAATGAGCCTCATAGGGATGTGGGCGTGGAGTCCTCTACTGAAGTGTACCCCATCACCGTGCCCTGTTGTGCTCTTGTGCAGAGTAGGACTATGGCATGGCACTGCTCTGGTCCTCCAGCTTTGCTGTAGGCCAGGTGGGGCTTAGGGTGGCCAGAACTTCAGGCAGGTCTCTGGCTGCAGTCAGCCCTTTCTGCTTCCCCAAATGCACTGTACAGGTAATGTCACTTTCTATTTGTGCACTAAGCAGAGCAAAGTTAGAAGTGTTTTTTAGCACCTGACTGGCCAGCCCTTCTCTTCCCTTTGCCCAACTGATGGTCTGGCCTGGTTGCCAGGCAATTGTTTATGTTAGAGACAGAACACTCCACAGGGTTCCGTGTGGTTAGTTGTGGCCCAGAGAATACTGGCAATTAGAGACAGAGCTGTGGAGCCCTTCAGACCCATGGATGGTCTGCTGCCTGCTCCTAAGATATCTTTCCAGCTGGTCCTGGAGCTGCTGTGGGGTATTCTGCTGGTGATAGCTGAAAGCTTCAGACAGTTCAGGACTCTCCAGGTTTTCTGATGACACCCTGACATGTGCTTCTATGGTAGTTTTTATAGTAAAGAGCCGACACACTGTTTAAGGGGAAAGGCATTCTGCTTGGGTTGAAGCATATAGAAAAGGCAATGAGAAGACTGGACTAATGACACAAGCCAACGAAGTCTTCAAATCACCCAGAGGTCAGTCATTCAATGTTACAAACTGTGCTGGGCAACACTTGATAAAAATCTAAACAGGTCTTCATTTGAGGACACAACAGACTTTCTTGGAAAAGCACAGAAAAGGGAGCTAAAACTTTCAGTTCATGGACTGACAATAGGTCACCTTCAAGGACAGACACCATGAATCAAAGATGCAAAAAATCCTTCCAATCCCAAGTGACCGACAGAAAAACATCTTAAAAGCATCACAGAACAAGAAAAAATCGATTGAGGAGAAAATACATTGCTTAGAAATAAATTTCCCAAATTGTGTAGAAACATGAACCGTACATACCAGAGGGGCAACCTCTACAAAAAGATGGCTGTAGACATGGAAAAAGAGCTTAAGAAAATTGGATGGCAGCTCTGTAGACTGAGAGAAAGTTTGGTGAGCTAAGAAAAAGTAATCACAACAGATACTGGCTAATGTTAAGTTTAATTTGTAGCCTTTCCCAAGTAGTCCCTTTGTTCCTGCTGCCTTTTGTTCCACATGCAGCCCACAGAGGCCCAAACACGTCAGGGGATGCTCTGGATCATCAGGTCTCCCAGAAGGAGGAGGGCTGGGAAGACTCAGGGATCCAGGGACATAGGCAGGTCTCATTCAGTTTTCATAGCATCCGACCCCTGAACAGCTACGAGCACAATAAGACATTTGTCTATTTTCCTCTCTTAAAAGTACTTTCCATTTATGTCTTCTTAGTGTAACTGCTGTTATTTAATTGATGCTACAATAGCTGACTGAAGTTTGGAAGCACTAAAATGCCTAAGAAAATATTTTTAAAATATATATTCACTTAATATAATTCTTATGAATACTCTATTTCCACTTTATTGGACCCTTTAGACTTAGATAATATAAGTACTGTATTTTGATTTAAATGATTTATTTATCCCATCAATAAGTTTGACATGCATAGAGACATCTGGAATAATAGACAATTTCTGTATTCTATGAGCTATAAACAAAAAGAAAAAACAAAGAAGACTCCTAAATATAAACACCACCACCACCAACCACTAGTCAAACTTCATATTTTTTATTCAATTAACCCTAAATCCATAGGTTAATTTACAGGAATTGACATTTTGCAATCATTTTGCAAGGCAATTCTGAGGTCAAATTTCACAGGTTAAGGGGCAGTCTCCCCTTAATTCTGAGGTCAAATTTCACAGGTTAAGGGGCTGCTCTCACTTCAGTCACCAGCCCCAAATTTGCGGGTCCACATGCCACCTACACTTCTGATCAACTGGCTACAAATTCAGGGGTTCCCATGACTCTATCAGGTTTGATATGATATGCTAACTTGCTAGAATGGCACGCGGAACTCAGGAAGGTTCTATACTTACAACCAGTTTTATAATAAAGGGTACAAATCAGTGAAGGGCTTGGTTGGGACCCTCGTAGTAGAGACCTCACAGGGTCCCCAGCCTCACCTTTCCCTACCCTATAGCTTAACAATAGATTGTCCCCTGCGGCTTGACTTAGAGCTTGGAATGTCCTCTGCCATAGAAAGTTGTCCTGAAACTTATGATTAATGCCCTTTAAGGATCACAATCCTTCTGGTCTAGCATTTTTTCCAGACTACTCTCATCTTTGTCCTTGGATTGCTAATGCCACTGGAGGACCACGTTGCCAGAGGAATGACTCCGTGAAGCACAACAGACACCCCCAGAACCATCACGTAGTCCCTGGAATAATGCCCAGATTTTCCCTTGAATACTCTAAGCCGGATGAGAAAGTAAGGCAGTTTTGAAGGTGAGAAAGTAAGGCAGTTTTGCTGCCTTCTCACATCACTGGTGCTCAGACAATGAACGCTTATTCTAAATATCCCAACTCCTGTGTTGATCTATTCGCTGTGTACAGGCAGCATGAGCCCCAGACTCAGTTGCCCTCTGGTTTCATTGAGACAAGTCAAATGAAGAGGTGCATCGGACAAAGTATGGCAGAGTCCAAGCACGAAGCTTCCTTGTCCTTAGGACATAAGGATGTATGATTACCAACCAGGAGAGCTCACCCAAGCCTCAGGGCCCAGAGTTTTTATTAGGGTTTTGTTACATAGGCATGATTGATTGAATTGTTGGCCATGTGAGAACTCCATTTCCAGTGCCCCTCCCATCTCAAGGAGTCAGGCTGAAGTCAAGTGGCTCAAATCTCAACACTATAATCACACAATTAGTCTTTCAGGTATGAACAACTTCCCCCTTCTCCCCCCCATCCAGAAACTACCTAGCGGCCCAGCAGAGGCAACTCATTAGCATAAATTCAGGTGTGTTTCAAGGGGCCACCAGGAATAACAAAGACACTCATTCCAGAAATCTAAAGATCTAAGAAAGACAAAGGCCTACCAAATTCTTTCTTAAACATTCTTTTCCTGTTTTATCATTTTTTAGTTAACTTTTGTAATTTTACTTAAGATATTCTTTGCTATTTAAACATTTCTAAATTTTATGTAATCAAAAGAGAAGTTTTTTTCTTTATAACAAACCATACCAAACAAAAACAACAAAAACACAAAAGTAAAAACCTAAATTAGTGGAATTTCTCACCCTTAGAGAACACTACAGTATAATCTAAAGATCACTATGTATGCTTTAGTCATGAGGTTTCACTTTAAAAACCACATCTGAAGTATTATCGCAAGTAATATAGCAAAGCTCATCAGGACCAATTTTCCTTGGTTTGTTATTAAAATACCTTAAAGTCTTTCACCTACAGAAGAGGTAAGACTCTGTCACGCTCCCGATACTTCCTTGAGCACCTACAGAAGATCTTTAAGCAAGGCTGGCATTTGGTATGAATTAATTTCTTCCTGAGATGAGCTATTTAGAATGCCAGACAGTTCTGGAAAACAGACAAATGTGGGGGAGGATGGCTGCCTTCCAAGGAAAAAACCACCATTTCCAACAATAATTAGGAAATAAAGGTGTGGTGAAAAATCTGTACAAAAGGTCACCCAGATATATTTGTACATAGAACTGGAAACACACAATATGTCACATTGAACTGTGCGTACTTGAGATTCTTGACTATTTCTGACTCACAGCTTGCTATTTGTCATGGCGCGAATGATTCTAAGACCCACGGAGCCAATTGAGATTAATTATGAGCCTTTATTAGCCGGCTGGCGACTGACTCTCTACCACGCAGGGTTAGAGGAGTTCAGCCCTGAGCTTCCAGAGGAGGCAGCTTATAAAGCCTCCAACTACATCCTTGAATAAGCAGATTACAAGAAGCAGAAGTTAGCCGTTAACGTTTTGTACAAAGATAAATGTATCCGGGGGAACTCTCAAATCAAACAGGGCCTAGTAGACCGTGTTTTATCATCTGCACCTCGGAATGTTGTGCTTCTCCTGGGGCTGGCGCCTGGAGATATCACCTTCTTGAAACTGGAGAATTTCCACTTTCACACTATTCATTCAAAATAGCAGAGTTTAACCAAATTTCTCATATAGCCCAGTAAACATGTGAAGATCTATCCACAGCTATGTGAACTATTTAAATCTACACCGTAGTATATTTGTTATATTTTTAGGTATAAAGAGCCTGTCTTTAGTGACCACCATTTTAATAAAAAAAAGTGACTTCTTTTACTTTACACTTATAATGCCTTGTTGCTCCAATTCACTTTTTCTTGAGAGTCTACTACATGCCAGATGCTGTTCTAAGCACTGGGATTACATATGTGAACAAAGCAGATGGTGTCTTTCCTCTCAGGGAGATAATATTCTGATGTTTGATATGAATTAAAAACAAAACCCCACAAAATTAAGTTAATCCTCATTTTTACAAAGAAGCTTTACAGGTTTATCACAACTAAGCCAGGTAAATGGCACAGTTCAGAAAGGGAGCAAAGCCCAGGGATGCCTAGTCCAGTGAGCATTCTACCAAGAGCAGGCCCAGAGAAAAATAACTGAGCATTTCTAAACACGAGACTTCAAAACCAAGTAAAAACATTCCTCAGTACAAAGACTACTTTCCCAAACATCTATTTAAGAAAAGACTTAGACTGCTTTAAGCTTGCATAAAAATGAACTAATTTGAGGGTTCAGGCTAGGTCATTTTCAAAGTTTGCAGGAGGAAAGGCTCTCCTGAAAGCTCCAATGCCTCAAATTTCTGCAGCTTTGGGGGAGTGTGGGGTGCAAACGTAGCACGGTGCAAACGTAGCACAGGGCAACGACCACGCGGATCAGCAACATACCTGGCACCTGGTGGGACTCCTTCAAGTCCAAGATGTCCCTGATGTAGAGTTTTGCAAAGGCTAAAAACACAGGATCCAAACCCCACAAGAGAGAAGGGGTCTCCTCATCACACCCGCTGGATTCAGACTGCATCGTGAGGCTGGGCTGTGGCTTCCAGCCAACCCTGCAAGTCTCAAATCACTGAGTCGAGAATCTAGATAGAAGACACAAAATGAGGCTGCAATGCGGTTAAAGTGGTTGGAAACTGGCATGGCCCCAAATCCGTTCCCGGGCATCCAGAACTCTGCCAGGGGTAAACCGAGGGGTCCAGGATCTGTCAAACTTCACGCCACCCCAGCTTGCGGAAAGAGGCGTTCTTCGTGTGCGGGTCCACGAGTCCCTTACCGCTGTCCCCTTGGAATTTCCTCTGCCCCACCGTAGGGTGTCTCCTCCCCCAAAATTACCAACTGCGAAACGGTTAAACACTAATTTTTCACTTTTAGGAAATAGGTGCATACAGGGGCATCCCGAAACTGCTTTAATGGGCGGGGTCCAGAGAGAAATGGGCGTCCTCGTGGCCAAACATAGGTGGGGCACAGTGGGTGGGTCTGTCCGTCGGTCTGCCCCTGCACGTCCCGGTTTTCGCCAAGAAACTGAGAATGGGAGGAAAACGGAAACGAAAAACAGACACACTCGCAGTCTCCCCGCCGCACCCACGATACGCGGACCGCCCAGGTGCCGGGAGCGCGCAGGCGCGGCTTTTCCGGCACTCGGAAGCAAATCCTCTGAACTTCCGGCCGGGCCCGACCCATTTTTCTCCACCTTGTCCTC
>NW_011888870.1:5654735-5685771 GCF_000151845.1 Pteropus vampyrus | reverse complement strand
AAGCTGGCTTTTTGGTAATTATGGCCACCTTGATGATGCTTGTTCCCAGTAGTCCTAATATAAAATGAGAAGATAGCAATCTTCCACTACCATAAATAAATAAATAAATAAATAAATAAATAAATAAATAGGCTGCATCATGACATTACTCGAGTTGGTAAGAGTTCTTCCTAATTTACAGGGACTCTAAAATGGCAGGAGTACCCCTCACTCTGGCAGGCCATTCCCAGGGTGGTAGGTGGTGGCCAAAGAGATAATTGCTAAACTATTTAGCAGAGAAGGAACTTTAAGCAGCCGGAATGGAAAATGTGTGTCATTAAAACGATGGCATTTAATTACATCTCTGGCCACAGAAGAAGCTAAAAAACAGAGTCATTGGCAAAGTACAGCATTGCTTAGATTCTACTGCAATGAACAGTTGGGTCTGTGGAGTTAAAGATTTAATGAAAAGAAGACACCCTTCCTAGTAGAGGGAGGCTCCCTTTGAGGACGCATACCCAGGAGGACATCCAGCAGAACAATGCTTCCTGATGACTTGTCAGATGAGGAGAGACAGGTTGAGCAACATTTTCCTGACTACACACATCTGCTCCAGGGTGGAACCCAAGAAGAAAATCACAATGGTGTACTCAAAGCCTGAGAAGATTTCAGGAATGACTTGTAGCTCTCAGGGATAGAGTGCTAGAAACAAGGGCCCTCGGGGACTCCAAGCTTACTACTTGCCTTGGGGAAGGCCACACCCAGGGGAGAGGGGGTGAACAGAGCTAACTGCCCCTGAAGTCGTCTTTCACAAGGGATGCAGGGCTCCTTGAAGTCCAGGGATGCTCCTTTTGATATGAGCTCAAGATATGAAGGTGTTGGTTGCAGCTGTAACCTCTTTAAGATGCGATGTAGAACCGAATTTCCAGACTGTAAAAGCATCTAGAAGAGTTTGGGAGGAACTTATTCTCTGCCATTTCTACCGGGATAAATTCCATGTTTCCCAAGCCACTGCCTAGAAGTGGGCAAAGGAACTCCTGAAATCATGAACACTGGAAGACTCTTCAGGTTGGGATTTCACAATACTGCAAAGCAGATATTTCAAAATTCAATAGTCAACACTTAATGCTAGGACCCTTTCCTATGGCTTCTCAGTGTGAAGAAACTTGGTTTTGCAAGCATGTTTGACTGACTAGACTATCCTTTCTAGCAAGTTAAGATTTTGGCAAATTCATCTGGAAAATGAGGATATTGAACTGCATTATCTCTTGCCGCTAAGCTCAAACTATCTTACCTTAACCAATTCTTATATTTTACAGGTAGAATGGTGTTTGTCCACTTGCAAGTTGGGTTAGGTTTTCTGTTTGAAGTTTATAATAAAGACAGCTTATCAACATTCTTATTATGTTAAGCTTATAATCTGGGGTGGTGTACCTTCAGTCACTCAGCATACCTTAAACACTAAGGGAAGCACTAAGAATTTTTATTTCATTAGACCAAAAAGAGTGATGCGTGTAATATGTTACATAACAAAGCAAGAGGCTAAATTGTGATTAAATACAGAATGTGTGGCCTGGATAAAAAACTACTGTATGGGTTACAGAAGGTAAACTGGGGGATGAGGGGTCATTAAGTAAGATAACAGATGTACCACTGGAACAGGGTAAGCACTCAGTACGTATAAACTACTATTATTTACTATGGTGGTGGGATTTAAGGGGGAGTTTGAGACTATGGAGAAGCTGTTCATTCATTCATTTGTGAAACATTTGTCAAGCACTATAATAGGCAGTGGGGATAAGAAAGATGAGACGTCAGGTACAGACCTCATGGAGCTTCCATTCTGTTGGGAGGAAAGGGGAAGGACAGTAAACATAGCCTGTTGGGAGTTACCATAATACACTTTTTCTTTGCTTTCTTTGCTCTCAAGCAAAGAAAAAGTGTATTATGGTAACTCCTAACAGGGTATGGGATTTACATTAAATAGATCTACTTTCATCAAGTCAGATAAAGTGACATTCCGACTGCAAACTGTAGGATGAAAACTAGCCAGCCATAGGCGCGCGCGCGCACGCGCGCACACACACACACACACACACACACACACACACACACACAAATAAAAATTTTAAAAAGCTAAAGAAAGCATTCCAGGCAGCAGTCAGGGGTAAGGGTGAATGTCTGGAGGCAAGAAAGTACTTCCCTGTTCCAGGAACAGAAGAGAGTTTCGGGGAGAGTGGTTTTGTATGCAGTTGGAGAGATAAGCAAAAGGCAGATCCTGAAGGACCTCGTAGGCAACAATAGGTTGGGATTTTTATTCTCAGACTCCTTAAGAGAGGAATAATATTGTGTTGGGGTGGGAGTAGGGCAGAGGCAGCAGGATGAGCAAAGCATATATGTGAGCAAGCCAACATAGCAACCTGGCTGGAAAGGGCAGCTGCAGTGGAAACAGACTGGAGACCAGGATTTTAGCTTCATTTGGACGGGCTTGAGTTAGTTTCTACTTTTATTTCCTCTAAGCAATAGGGTACTGTCGGTTATTTATCAGAGGAATGATTTAATGAATTTTAAAAATTGCAGGCATATCTGCCACATCTAGCATACTATGGCAAGGAACACAAAAATTTGTAAGAAGGCTTCTCTATCCAGTTTACTGACTCTATTCTAAAAATTGTGTCTTAGGAATATTCACCGAATAATGAAGAAACTAGAGTAAGAGAATACTGCTGGGCCTATTGTAGTGGGCCTTGCCTGTATCACTTCTCCTCCTGCATCCTCAGGTCTTGCTCAATCCCTGTGATGTCACCCTCTCCTCCTCTCTCCGGCTTCCTCTTGGCACGTAAGCATGCTCTCCCCTCTCTTTAAGTGTCATCCAACTTTAAGAAAACAGCCTCTCTGAAGATCCCAGCCCCTCTTCACTATTGTCCTCTTGCTCTCTGTTGAAAGCTAAATTTCTTGAAAGAGTCATATGCGTTTCCCATCCACACTGCCTCATCTCTAATTTAACCTACCATAATTTGGCTCACCAGAACTTTCAACTAACCCCATCCCAATCTACCTCTCTGTTTCTGAACTCAAGCGGTTCGCTGCTTGAGGTGTTCCATTCAAGAATGAGATATGGTTGTCCTTAGGTAGTTTTATTTTCTTGCAGAAGGAAGACGGGATTCACATCCTACTCTGTCTCCCTGAAGAGAGGCTTCGCCATTGCTTATACACATTATTTAGTTAATGACATGCTGATTTCTTCTTTGCAGTGGCTACCCTTATACAACTGGGTTCCTGTCAAGCTCATATTGTTTAGAGCTGTGTCTGCAAAATATAACTGTGCTATATTTTAACGCTTCACAAGAATAGCATTTACTAAGAACTGTCCAGATCTTGAGACCCTTGTCCTAAGTCCACTGAAAAGTCTCTCCTAAGGTTAACAATTATATTCAAATTTTCATACACAATGGATATTTCTCTTATCATTCTTCATCTTTATTTCTGATTTTCTGGCATTTGATGTTGATCTGATCATATTCTCCCCTTATTGGCTTCCTGGTATCCTTTTTAATTTCCCTTCTTCCTTTGCAGTGTCCTATTCTTCTATTTATCTCTTACGCTGATGTTCCTTGAGGTCCAATCTCCTGCCCATTCCTCATCCTATGTACTCTTTCTGAGTAATCTCATTCAAACCTATGGCTTCAATTGAATCAATATTCCAGTGACTCTCACCTGTGCACGTCTAGCCCAGAACTCTCTCCTAACTCTACATTTGAATTTCCAACTGGACTCTCCTGTGTATCTAAAACTAAACCTCTTTCCCCACAGTTCTGCCCCTCTCTTCCCTGTCAAATGAATATCACAACCATCCATCAATTGTCTAAGTCAGAAACCCGGAAGGTTTCATGAAAACCTCCCCCTCTTTCACCCTTAATAACAAAGACCTGTCAATTCTGTTTCCTAAGTATATTTTCTTAATTTAGTCTTCCTTCTTCCTGCTCCTGTTTCCATCGTCTTTCATCATTTATTGCCTGGATTATTGCTGCCACCATCTAACTCGTCCTTCTGCCTTTAGCTTTCACTCACCAATTTATCGCCTATGTTGCTGCCAGGATGATCCTTATAAAATGCAAATTAGATGATGTTACTCCTTTGTCTAAAATATTTTAATGGCTTTATGTAGTCTGTAAAGTAACATTTAAATTTCTTAGCATTTTATACCAGGTTACTTGTGGCCCAGCCACAACCCACCTCTTGCCTTCTTTAATGTTAAATATTTTCAGTGTAACATTTAAATTACTCTGTTAGTGTTGAAGAAAAAAATGATTATTTTTTCAGGCTTATAATCTAAGGATTACCATATGCATCTTAATTTATCACAATCTACTTCAGATTAATACTAACTCTAGAAAAATATAGAATAAACTTTGCTTCAATATACTTCTGTTCCTTTCCTCTTTCTTTGTGCTATTATTGTCATATATATATTACATCTATATATGCTATAAACTCAACAAGATAATGCTATAATTATTTATTTATATAGTCATTTGTCTTTTAAAGAAGGTAATAAATGAGAAAAAGATAACCATAGTCTTTTATATTAGCCCATATATTTGCCATCTCTGGTGTTCTTCATTTCTCCCTCTGGGTATAGGTGCTCCAAATTGAATGAGCCCCTTGGACTGTGGCAGCGGTATTGTTAGTACTCTTGGCCTGCCCTGCCCTGACAGAACATCTATATTGACCGATCTGGGGCTGAAGGTTGTTCTTAACTGAGGTTCTGCTGTTTTTCAAACATAGATGATTTTCAGATTGTTATCTGCCTTTGATCTATTCTCAGTGCTGAAATAGTTGTTTTGGTCAATTTTGTCCAGTTTCATGCTTGCATTTGGGGGAGGTTATTTGCTGATCTTCTCAACCAGTTATGGCTGGAAGTCTTTGATGGTAGGGCTTGTGGGTAACAATAGGTCCATCAGGTCAGGCAGAATGAAGTAGCTCAAGAGATAAGTGGTAAAGGACTGAATCACAGAACAAGGTCAGAAATTACCCAGCTGGAGAAAGCATTTACTCACAGCCCGTCCTGCCTTGTGGAGTTGTAAGAAGATCTCTAACATTTTTTGTCTGACATCTTAGCGAGGCGGCAGTGGTAGCCGCTGTTCTCAGAGCTTCGTTATGCCACCCAAGGACAAGAAGAAGAAGAAAGATGCTGGAAAGTTGGCCAAGAAAGACAAAGGTCCAGTGAACAAATCTGGGGGCAAGGCCAAAAAGAAGAAGTGGTCCAAAGGCAAAGTCCAGGATAAGCTTAAAAATCTAGTCTTGTTTGACAAAGCATCCTATGACACACTCTGTAAGGAAGTTCCAAACCATAAGCTTTTAACCCCAGCTGTTATCTCTGAGAGACAGAAGATCCAAGGTTCTTTGGCCAGGGCAGCCCTTCAGGAGCCCCTTAGTAAAGAACTTATTAATCTAGTTTCAAAGCACAGGGCTCAAGTAATTTACACCAGAAACACCAAGGGTGGGGATGCTCAGCTGCCAGTGAAGATGTGTGAACAACGGGTTCCATCAACCATACATTTTGAAAAATAAAACTTTATTAAATCAAGAAGGAGAAGGAGGAGGACGAGGGGAAGAAGAAGATCCCTAAGTCAGCTGAAGGCATGGTGTGAACCAGAGTGCAATTCACTGGACTATTCTACTATTCTGGAATGAGAAGAACCAGAACTTACGTCAAGAGATGACTGAGGGTGAGATACCCTATAAGTCCTTACATTTAAACCAAATAACTTCTCTTTCCTGCCCAAACAGTCTGATTTAACCAAAGGGAATCCAGAGATGAGGATGATGATCTTTGTAAGATAAAGAGAGCAGGAGGTAATGGGCTGGGGTTCATCTTAGAGAATAGAGAATGACTTTCTCATAAGCAACACTTGTGTCCCATGAACCTGAATTGAGAAAGAATTTTGCATTTTGTATTTTAAAAGTCTATATCCTGGAGAAAGTAGGATGGTGGTTTCAGGGACCGGTGGAGGAGAAAATGGGGAATTATTGTTTAATGGGTACAGAATTTGTTTTGCAAGATTAAAGAGTTAGGGAGATTGGAGAGTGGTGATGATTGTACAATATAAATGTACTCAATACCCCTGAAAAAAGGTTAAGATGGTAAATTTTATGTTTTGTGTATTTTACCACAATAAAAATAACGGAGGAAAAAAAAAGAGTTGTATCTCTCAGAGCAGTGCTGGGCGCAGTGTGTGGTTTGTGGTATGTAAATTTATGTGACATGATCACTCGTGCACCACATTATGCCTGGTCATTTAAGACACAAATCCACACAGTGTCTTGCCAAGGGCGGAGGTTCTGGTGCTTACCGGGTAGTTTGTGACATAGAAGAACTATTTTGAACTGGACTCATGCTCATAATGAGCTGAGTGGAAACAATCATACCTTAGTTCTTCACCTCAAGTCTGGGATGCACACCCAATCTTCTGAGGAAATCTCAGAGTGTTGCTATGACAGATGTCCTTACAGGGGTAGAGCTGGTAACACAACTGCTTCCCTAGAGACCACAAGCTACCAGTGAGCACACCAGTGGAAAATAAATTATCTGTGTCTTATTCCTTTCTATTTTTATCATAAAGATGTCACGGAGATCGGACTAAGGATGAAGTTTTAGAGAAATGGGATTAATAGTCATAATAACAGGCCAAAATAAAAGGATTGCCAAAAACATCAAAAAGAAATGAGAACTTTTCTTTTTATGCAGGATCTTTATAAAAGTTTATAATCTTGATCAAATAAGTTGTGTACAGACGTACATACAATTTTAAAACTAATAAAAAATTATGGTGTGTTTCCTAATTTTTCAATGTTGAGTATATATTACTTATTTAATAACAAATGTATTTTTAGAATTAGCATCCTTTAAATCTCAAAATGTAATGTTGAGTGAAAGAAGCCAGACACATAAGAGAATACACACTGAATGATTCTATTTACATAAGATACAAAACTAGGCAAAACTATTCTACTGTGTTAGAAGTCGGGATAATGGTTACCCTTTAGTTGGGGGTGGTGAATGAGGATAGGTGGCATGAAAGGGACTTCTGAGAATACTAGTCATTTAATGTTTCTTAATTTGTACTTATATTTCAATAAAATATTTTTTCAAGGTTTCATCCCTAGCATTTGAAGTTTAAATTACATTTAAAGTTTAGAGGAATTAGAAAGTAAAAGCTTATTAAATGTATAAAACCCCACATTTTGTGTTATTGTCATTTGCATAGAAAATAGACCATTTTAAATGTTAACAGAATTAAAGAGATGAGATACAGTATTTTCCTGTATTTTTCTTAATTTTTGACCTGCGCCTATAGGCTCAAGTAGCCATGACATTTCATAAGCGTTAGCATAAAGCTAGCCAACTGAATAGAATTCTGTCTCTCTTATAAATTTATAATTTTTCCCAGGGTTACTTTCAATCAAGGAAAAATGGAACTCCCCAGTGATGTCAAAGACAGCATATTGCAGAGGTTAATTAACGAGTCACCCAGAGGAGATTGAATAGGCATTGTGCTGACACTTTCAAGAGCTAATCGGTTCTGATGATGTAATTTGCAGTAGTTAGCTGGATGGGTGACAGCTGCTGTGAGCCCTGATGATTAAAGAGGTGAGCGCTTTCAAATAGAGACTTTTATAGAGCCAAGTGAATTCAACCTGGTCTTGCTGGTTACCGAGAAAGCCTGCTCATCTCGTCTTTATTTACACAGATTTCACCAGGCCTGTCACAATCCCAATTCTAAGCTTATATCCTCCACTCCAGTCAACACTGATGCCCCCTTCCTTGAACTTCTGTGGAACTTACATCAGTATTACACACTTTAGCATTTATTACTTGAATGTTTATCGTGTTCCCCCAACTTGACAATAGTTACTTACAGACATAATTTTTTCTGTATCTCTCACAGCTTGGAACACAATGGTAGGGACAATAAAAAAATAACTGGGGCAAAATGTTGATAACTGTCCAGGCAGAGGGATGGCTACATGTGGATTATTTTTCTACTTTTGTGTGCTTGAAAATTCTCTTGACAGCAGAATTGGCAGATTTAGCAAATAAAAATGCAGGATATCCAGCTAAATATGAATTTCAGATAAACGGTGAATAATTTCTTATTATTAATAACATTCTGTTTTATTACTTGTAATCATACAATTTATAATAATATTACTTATATATACTATTTTATCATAACAGATTGATATTATACTTTTATATTATTATTTTATGTTATCCTGGGACATATTTATACTAAACGTTATTATCTGGAATGCAAATTTAACAGGTTGTCTTGTATTTTATCTGGAAAGCTGACTTGCTAGAAACTTAGAAATACAATTGGTGACTAAACCAATGGGTTAAAAGAAAGTGGATTGTAGAAATAGTGCAGTGTCTCTTAAGGTGTGATCTGGTGTCACTTGCATCGGAATCCCCCATGGAGCCTGTTAAAAAGGCAGCTAGCTCCCCATGGTCCTCTACCCTCACCCTAGAGGTGCCAAATTAGTATTTTTGCTGGTGAGACTCTGCATTTACAATAAGATCCCCAGATAATTCTGGTAGTATTGCTAGCTGACCTGATGTCTATGATGTTCCTATTATGATCTTTTATTTCCTTGTAGCCGCCTTATTTGAGCAACTTCTACTGTTTTCATATCACAGATCTGACTTAAGAGATGTTAATATTCCTGTTCCATGACTCATCTACTAAGAATGCAAGTCAAATATTGTCAGATATTCTAGTAGCTGTCGATAGTTGTTACTCCTTGAATATTCATCCATTGGTCCAACATCTAAACTACTGATGTATATTCTACCAACATATATTCATTATTATCAAGAAAATTGTAGTTGACAAATTTGCAGATCCCTTTAATATTTTAAGGCCAGGGCTCGTAGGGCAACCAAACATTCTGGTTTGCTTGCGACTATCCCCATTTCAGCACTGATATTCCCATGTCCTGTGGTATCCATCACTCCTCGTTGCCCCTGGTCATCCTATCCGTAGTAGGTGTCACAGTTTGCTGCCCAGATCCCCATTTCAGGGCCAGTGCTCATAGTATCATCTCACAGTTGAGACCCTACTTAGGGAACTGCCTCGCTCAAAATTACATTTTGTCCCCAGGGGCGGTAACCTATCGATGTATTCCCAAACCTCAATTCTGGGCATCTCTGATTAGCCTTCTTAGCTTCAGAACTCCCTGTTTGGTCAGCTGAGGCCTCTATTACACCTACCCTACAATTCAACTTCTCCCTCTACTCAATCCTGCCTCCTTCACTCCCTCACAGGAGCAGCTCCTGAAAGCTCTCCCTAATATACCCACACGAGAAAATCTCAGAGTCTGAGAGCCTGGAGGAACCTAACCTCCAATAGTTGGTACAATAGTGGTGTGGTCCTAGGAAGTAGATTCTAAAATAAGGCTTTGAAGCTAGGTTACCTGCTGGTGGTAAGCTGGAGTCTCTTATGAGTTAGTGGTAGCTGGAGTCTCTTATGAGTTAGCAGTGCAAATGTAAAACTTTCAGCAGTAGTGGATTGGGATGCCAGTGGAAGGGAATGAGCTGGAAGGTGCAGCATCCTAGGCATCGAGAGGTTCAGGGAAAGTAGTAATTTAAGGACAATGGAATAGGATGGCTGTTATTAGAGAGAGACAAGAGTGATTAATCACCAATTTAAGAGACAAGACCTCTTGAAGTTGAGGCCCAGAACTTAAATTATAAGGTAGCAGAGCTCCAGTGAAAACAGAATTATCAATCCTAGCAAGTCAGCTATGTTAAAGTCAAAGCCTGAATTGGGAAGGAATGAGATCTGGACATATGGGTCAATGTCCTTGTAAATATCAACTCCCCAGATTTCCTCTGAATTCTCTGGGCTGCAGAAGAGGCCCACTCTCCAGGTTAAAAGTTAGCACTCCCCACTTTTGAAGTTGATGCAGCGATTTTTGTCTTGCAAGAAAATATCTCCTTCCCTCCAAAGATCTTAACCTACTTCACTTCACAACCCCTGCTCCCTACTTTAAACCAATAACTAGGGTTAATTTACAATATAAGTGACGGCCCTGCTAAGGGAGAATAGAGACTGTACCTTGAAGGAGCTGTACTGTCAGAAGCTGGAAGAGTATATATAGATCCTGAGTATAAATGGTCAAGTGGGGGTGGGGTATAAAATTGGATACATAAGAATTCATTGTTGAGAGCATTCTCCCCTGCTATATGAGTTCACCCTCAAGGACCTCAGGAGATGGTGCGATCTCACTGCTAGGATGGCTCTTGGAAGCTTGGAGAAAACCGCATCATGTTAATCTGCTGTATCAGTGATACCATATTATTCATACTAGGTGAGCAAAAATTGCCAGCACATGAAAGGCCTTGGTAAGACATATGTGCTTCAGAGAATGGAATTTAATCCCTACAAAGAGTCAAGGCTCTGCTACATCCGTGAAATTTTTAGGGGTGTAGAGGTTGGACTATACTGGGGCATCGCCTCCAAAATAAAGGTCAAATTCTTGTATTTCATGCCTTCCACTACTTAGAAAGAAGCACAATACCTGTTAGGCATTTAGCGTTCTGCGAACAGCATTTTCCACACTCATGAACACTTTTTTGGTCCTTTTGCCAGTAGGTGAGATTTCTAGCTTTCACTGGGACTTTGAAGCAAGTCCAGGATGCTGTGATACAAGTTCTGTCATGTAGGCCTTTCTAGTGAGCAGACCCGTGCGTCTGAAGTTTTTTGCATTGTCATATAAACTCCCCTCCATCGCTTCCCTAAAGTCTTCAGTGAAGATGTACCTCCTACCGTGGGTGCAAGAGGCCATGGAGTTTTACCTCCAGACTCCAGGGCTACAAAACAGACTCTAATACAAAAGTAAAATGCCGCTGACAACCCAAGTACCCTGGAAATTTTCAGAAAACTATGGAAATTGGGCTAAAGATGGAATGAGCAGGGAGGCCCCAGCTGACAAGTGGGTGGCACATCTAATTTATCATTATACAAATTAGGAAGGTGAGGCGTTGTTAGAAATGGGCCTAATGAGTTATAAGAGGCAATAAAATATTAATGCTTTTCACAGTTGTTCTCAAACAATTTGCATAGAAAACATAAAGGTGCTGCTGAAGCTTTAACCCATGTTTCCTGATTAGCCCAGCAAGGGGATAAAATTGGGATCCTGATATAAAATCATGTTTCTCTGGCTCTTTCTGCAGATACCAGGTGGCATCGTCACCACTTCCCATATCTGGCTCTGTTCCAGCTCCCCAGGATTGTCTGTGGCTGAGGCAGCCAGTGCCTGGGCCAAAAGTGCCCTATTTCTCCTACAGATGTCTTTGCTGCCCCAAGGGCAGGGGAGCCACTGCCGAGGCTGCCAGACTCCATGCTGCCCTTGCAGCTGCTGTTCTTTGAGCTCCCAGAACTCCAACTGCCTTCATGGCCTTGACCTCCCTCCATCACAGACTTTCTCTAGGACTGGAACTGGGCAGGGGTACAATGCGGGGAACTGGGCTGGGGAACAATGCGGGTAGCCCACACTCACTTGTACTTAGCAGTGCCATGTTTGGTGATTCAATACCCAGAAGAGATAATATTTTAAACACCCTTCTATATAATGAGATTATTTTCAGTAATCACAAAACAAAATGAAAAGTAATAATGGCCAGAAAAGAAATTCCACAGTGAAAACTTTTTTTTAGAACTTTGTATGTGTAATCATGCTGGTATTACAGTACCAAAAAAGAAAAAAATAAAAAATAAGATCACTTTTAATTACATAAACATATTTTTCCCCAACATTTTATTATAAATTTTTTCAAACATAAAGTTGAAGAAATGTTAGTGAACTTTTACACGCCTAGCACCTAAATTTTACCGGTTATATTTTGCTACATTTAGTTTGTCACAAAGTTATCCATCTTTCCACTCCTCTATCAATCTTGTTTTTTTATTTTTAAATAAACTATTTTAAAATAGTGTTAGATTTACAGAAAAGTTGCAAAAGTGCCACCAAGTATTCCCACATACCCTGCACCCAGTTTCCCCTATTTTTAGCATTATGTGTGGTACATTTGTCACAACTAAAGAAACTATATTGATACATTTTTATTAACTAAACTCCATACTTTATTCACATAGCCTTAGTTTTTCTGTAATATTCTTTTCCTCTTCCAGGATCCCATCCAGAATATTATGTTACATTTAGTAGTCTTGTCTCCTTAGGCTCCTCTGAGCTGTAACAGTTTCTCAAATTTTCCTTGTTTTTGATGACCTTGACAGTTTTGAGTAGTGGTTAGATATTTTGTAGAATTTCTCTTAGTTTGGGTTCATCGATGTTTTTCTTATGGTTATTCTGGTGTTATGGGTTTTTGCAAGAAAGACCGCAGAAATCAAGTGCCATTCTCAACTAGTTCTATTTCAGTAATGAGTAATAACATTTCAAGACTTTTCTGCAAATTGGCTAATGACTTCATGAAAACAGATCTTTGCTTCACTATAGTCAAAGGACATTTGACTCATAGTTGATCTAAGAACACTTTTTATTTATTTTAACTTTTAAAAATTTCATTTACATAAAGTAACAGATGTGCAAAGTTCACAGAAAAGGTAAAATCTTATGGCTGTTACATCAATAGGGAAAGATGTTCAATCTTGCTCTAAGAGAAATGCAAATTAGAATTATGCAATAGTATTTATACTTCTCAGATTGTCAAAGATCAAAGAGTTTGATGACATAATATGTGGGTGAGAATGTGGGAAAACAGGAATGCCAGTATATTGCAGATAGAAGTATAAATTGGTGTATTCCTTTAAATTATGGCAATAGCTATCAAATTACAAAGACACATGCATTTTGCTTCTGCGTTCTATTTGTAGGAATTTTTTCTACAGAGCTTACATATGTCTGAAATGGGGCTTGTAAAGATTATTTACTACAGCATCATTTGTAATTCTACAATTAGAAATAACATAAATATCAATTAATAAAAGGCAGGTTGAATAAATTATATTATTTAAATTAAATCAATTTAAATTATATGCCATCATTGAAAAGACTCTATGAAAAGATCTTCCAGATATATTAAGTGAAGAATGCAAGAATAGAGCTATAGTAACTGTATTAGGCAGGGTTCTCCAGAGAAACGGAAATAGATAGATAGATAGATAGATAGATAGATAGATAGATAGATAGATAGATAGATAGATTATAATAACTGGCTCATGGGATTAAGGAGGCCAAGAAGTCTCACAACCTGCTGTCTGCCATCTGGAGAACCAGGAAACACAGTGATGTGATTCAGTATGAGTCTAAAGGCCTAAGAATCAGGGTTCTGATGGTATTAGTCCTAATATGAATCTGAAGGAGGAGCACTATTGTCTGAGGGCAGGAGAAGGTGGATGTCCAGCTGAAGCAGAGGAAGTGAACTGACCTTTTTTCTGCCTTTTTGTTCTATTGAGGTCCTCAGAAGACTGGATGATGTCTACCTGCATTGGTGAAGGTATATCTCCTTAACCTAGTCTACTGATCCAAATGCTAATCTCTTATAGAAACACTCTCACAGACACACCCAGAAATAATGTTTACCAGCTATCCAGGCATCCTTTGCCCAGTCAAGTTGACACAAAAACTATGATAGTCTCCTTCCATTTATTTACAAAATATTTGTTTGCTTATGTAAGAATTATCTCTTGAAGGGTACTCAAGAAATTTATAATAGTGGTTGGTTTTGGGGATAGCAGGTAGACAGTTGAGTGCAAGGGTGAAATGAGACCTAATTTTCATTGTGCACCCTTTTGTCCTTGTGAAATTTTGTACCATGTTAACGTACCTGTAAATGTAATGTAATAAACTAAATGTGAATTTAGAATCCTTAAAGAGTATTAAATAACTGCAGAGAGTAGTCGGGGAGTGAGAGCCTTGTAGCTCTGCATTTAGCATCATCCAGGCTACAGAAAAAAAAGAAAAGAAACAGCATCGAGTTAGCACAGTTAAAGGTGGCTGATATTCCAATGATTCTCCTGTCAGGTAAGGAAATATCTGTGTCTAAGGTTCAAATGTTTATGCAAGGAATGCAAAACATAGATGAACATGGGCGTTTCGTAAAACTGAATGAGAGAAAGCATTCTAACAGTATGAAGGAAATATTTATATTGAGGATTGGGCTTGAAGTCATCCTGGACTTCCATCTGCCTTCCTCTACATATCTATGAATCATCAAATCCTATGCATTTAGCCACCAAGAGATATCGCAAGTGTCTCTACCACTTCCCTGGTCTAAGCCACCACCAGTCACATTCCCAGATTGACATTCCTTAATCCCTCAATTCTAAATTAAAATCCCTGGTAGCCTATTCTCTTTCAACATATGAGATATTTATGGGCGTACTTGTTTGATTAATGTCTACTTCACCAACTGGAGTATAAGCTCCAGGAGCTGAGAGACAATATCTGTTTTGCTAATCACTATATCTCCAGCTCAAAAATTTGTGCTGAATAAATGAATGAACTAGATTAGTAAACTCATTGGAGAAATATAGCTGTATACATAACGTGAATATTTTTTAACTATGTTGAGGAGAATAAAAGGAGATAAATTATCAGAGGCAATTGTGTCCTTGGTTATGGAGGATGGTCTAGAAAATATGCTAGGTCTTTTTAGTCTATTACCTCCACAAGTGTTCATTGAGAGGTGTCAGCCTAGACGTTCCAATGAGGCATAAGACGTCAATACTAGTAATCCGAACAATTTTCCTTTCTATTGGGAACCTATTTCTCTCTATCTTTCTTTCATATAGAAGAGCAAAGAACTTCTTTGAAGACATGAGGTTGAACAAGACTTCATATATTGTTTTAGCAGCACCTCCCTAGCAAGTTCGTACAGGCTGAGTATGAATTGGGTGGAGTTCGTGGCGAAGTTTTACTTCAGGAATTTCCTGAAATAACTCTCTACAAAAGTTTAGCTCTCATAATTGAGGATTACATTGACCTCATGCACTGCTCTTGCACATTTTAAAACTTTCTGGGAATCAAGACCATCATGAAGAAGTTTCCAGTTTTTATGTTATCAGGTTATAATGATGAGGAGCACTTCGAATGTGTTTTTCTTCATGTTCAGCTGTGATAATTGTAATATACTGTAATATATTGTTTATATGTCTGTCTCTTCTACCTTTGGACTGTATCTTTCTCAAGGGCAGGAATGTAATAGAAACACAATAAGTATTTCTGAAATGAATAACATGAAATCAGTAGTTGGATTTGACTCTTGAAGAAAGAGAGTTTAGTAGAGAGGGAGATAATTTTAGTCCAATATACCACTTGTTAGCACTGTCACACTGAACAGATGGTTTAATTTCTCTTCATTTCCTCACTTTTAAAACAATTATGAGAAATTTAAACATACAGACACATGTAGAGAATAATTAAAATTGACATGTATCTACCACTAAGTTTAATAAAATTTTAATATGTTGTCAATTATGACAGAGAGAGAGAATGACATGTGTTCATCAAATCCTATTTCATTTTCCTCTTCCTGGGCGCACAGGACTGCATCTCCCAGCCTCTTTTGCATTTAGATTAGTTTCATTGGTTCTGCCAGTGGGCTATAAGCAGATATGGTGTTATTTCCAGGATAAGCACAGAAGAATGAATTCTCTGTGCTCTTTTTCCTGCTGCAGAGACTATGGAAGCCATGTTTTAAAATGGCAGTATCAGAAGACTCTGGAACCTCCATCTGCCTATATCCTTGAATGACTCAACGGATCTGCGTTTGAGACTCTCCCTTGCTATACCTACATCTTCATCAACACTAAGTTTTGTCAACTTTTAAAACTTTTCTGCCGGTTTGTGAAATCATTGTTTTAACTTGTATTTTGCTTATGATTGAGAGATGTTGAGCATCTTTTTAAATTCTTGTTTGTCATTTGGGTTCTTCTTCTGTGAGTGCCTGTTCATATTTCATGATGGTGGTGGTAGGGTTCATTGTCCTAGTGTTTTGTAGGAATACTTTATATATTTTGGAAATTAATCTTTTATTAGTTACAGTCAGTGCAAATACTTTCTCCAAACCTGTAGCTTTTCTACTTTAAGTATCTTTGATGTATAGAAGTTTAAATGTATCAATCTTGTTTTACTTTGTGTAAGAATTCTTTCCCATTTCAAGGTCAGAAAGATGTTTTCTTAAATTTCCTTTTGAAAAATTTTAAAGACTTGCTTATTATTTTTCAGTCTTTAACCTACCTGTAATTGTGTGTTTGTGTGTAATGTAAGAACATAATTTTTTCCCATAGAAATAGCCAATTTTCTAAGACCATTTATTAACTAATCCATCTTTTTTTATTCTATTGATAGTAATACAGCTTTGCCATATATCAATTTTCCATTTATACAGGGGTCTGTTTAATAGGCTCTTTAATGTTTCATTGGTTTATTTGTCCTTGGGTCAAGGTCATACTGTCTTAATTACCAAAATTTTATGTCTTGATATCTGGTAGTGTATGTTTCCATCTCGATCATTATTATCTTATCTATTGTTGACCCTTGTATTTCAATATGAACTTTATGCTGATGTTATCATAGTTCTACAAATAACTAAGCTGGAATTTTGGTTGAAATCGCATTTGTAATCTGTTGTTATTGTGGTTGAGAATGAGATTTTTTTTCTTTTGCTATTATATTTTCTGGGTAGTACTAGTGATGCATAAAAATGCTGTTGATTTTCGTATATTGATTTTGTACCCAGAAATCTTCTTGTACCCTCATTTAATTGTGTCTGTAGAATCCTTGGGATTTATAGACAATCTATACTCTGTAAATAATAACAGCTTTGGTTATTCCTTTTGAATTCTTAATTGCTCCTATATAGTATTGAATGAAAATGGTTAATCTTATCCTTGATTTTAATGAAATTTCTTTAAAGATTTACCATTAAGTATTTTGTTTGCTCCATTTTATTCTTTTTTTTTTTTTTTATGGATAAGCTAATGAATTTAAGGAAGTATATTTAAGGAAGTATATTTAAGGAAGTACATTTAACCTTTTTGTGCCCATTCTCTTCATTTATTTTGTTATGATTTTGTTATGTGGTGATTTGTAGATATCACCACTTGTTTTACCTGGCTTGCTAGGCCATTGGAAGAGTAAATGAGACATCTTCTAGAAAAGGTCTTTGAAAATACTACTATATTTAAATGTCAGTTGGTGTGTGTGTGTGTATTTGTTCATTCACTACTGTGTCTTCAGCATTTTCTGGAAGAAAGATGGTAATTAAAAAGTATGTGTTGAATTATTGTAAAGGAAGAATATTAATAATAAACAGATGTTTCATGCAAAATAATATTTCTTTACATCTGAGATAACAATAAGAGGCACATGCACTGCCATTCCCTGCATCACCCACCAGTGACAGAAGTCATTAAATTATCTCAGAACTCCTTCTGAGCTTGAACACTCAATCTCAGAATCCATTTCAACTCAGTGTTCTAAGCAGCCATTTCCAATTTATCGTAGGCATATGAAAAAGAACTTATTTACCAATAGTGCCTTAAAATATAACCAGACCAATAGGATTTAATCTCTACTTACTTGAGCATATGGTACTGTTATGAAAGAGAAATTTAGGAATTGAGGGTTTCTTATTTCCAAAGATAAATATCCACAGAGGGCTACATAATAACCACTAGCACACGGTAAGCCAATTCTGTTTAATTGGTTTATTCTTCTTATATATTTCTTCAAAAGTTGAAAACACAATAATATCTATTAAGTAAAAAGCAACATCAGACCTATACAATTTTTTTCTCTTTATTAGTAAAATGCTTTCTTCATAAATTTATCTTTACTATTCCATTACTAGCTGGAAATGAGAACTGTGAGCACAATTTTAATAATTAGATTAAAGGGTTTCTAGTGAAGCTTGCTGAATTTTCTATTTCTGATAGATAGAAATTGAGGTGAATCATAATAAGACATCCTCTCGCAAATGAGAATAAATAAGCACTAAATTTACAGAATGATTGTAAAGGTCAAAATTTTATTTTGTACATTTATATTACTTCCCATGTTACATTTGCTATTTTCACATCTCTCATGTTATTAATCTATGATTTTAAGTTAAAAGGGACCTTGCTGAGTTTCTCTTCCCATTTACACCTGCCACTTCTCCCTCACCACAAACCCATGCCAATTTCTTCCCTAGAATGTACAAAATTTAGAGATTAGAGACAAAAATGTAAGGTACATGTCACTGGAAAACCATGTTCACTTACTGAGAACTAGGTGATCAACGAAAGCTATTATCTGGTATCAAACCACAAACACCCTACACTTGAAAAGCTTTGGGTTTCACTGTGGTGATAAGTGTCATGTCACACTCTTTGACTCCTTAGAGGAATAGGTGTGCTCCAACTTTGCACTCATGCTGCTGGACTTTTAGAAAATGTGTCATAACATTCAAAAAATTCAGATGTTATTTTCTCCACCAATCAAGATTGCCAAAATCAAGCCTTCAAGCTCTTATAAAAGATTAAAATTTCAAAGCTAGTATTTTGCAGTGAAGGGCGTACATCATGATTTTGTTCTAATCTGCAACCGCCTGACAGACTTAAGAAGCAATCATGGCCATGAACCAGAATCTCACATGTTTTAAGGTCATTGTTGCTTTTCAATTTTGATTTAGCACATTCAAAATTATCAAGTAAGGAAATTTGTATAATATACTATTCCATGAAAAAGAAAACTTACAATAGATTTATATATATGTATAATATATGTACATATATGGCATTAGGCAAGTTAGCTAACACCTTTAAGCCTCAATTTTCTCTTGTAAAATGGAACTAATAATAGTACCTATCTCATAGGATCGTGATGAGTGTTAAATGAATAAATCTATGCAAAGTACACAGCACAGTGCCTGGTAAGAAAATGTACAATAATACATATTTTATGTAGATTATATGTTATTACCAATATTTTAGAACAATGGCTGGATGGATATATACCTGATCCTAACAATAGTTATTATGGGGTGGTGGGATTATGTGTTATTGCTATTTTTCCTCCTTGGTTTTGACAGGATTTTAAAAATTTCTCCCATGAGTCTATATTACTTTTTTCCTTAATAAGAAAAACACAGAAGTTAGTCTTTCTTGACTGAAAATACTCAGATGGTTTTCACTCACTAGAAAATGAGGAGTATAAATGAGATGAGCAACATTAATGATGTGAGTAAAGTTGCCTGTAGTAGCTCATTATAACACCTCCCAATGAATCCCACCTCCCTATGCCCACACTCCTTTGCAATGTGGCTTTGCTGCTCTTCCCATCAGCAAATGGAGACCAATTTTCTGCCACTTGAAACTCAGCTGGCTTTGTTACTTGTTTTGACTAATAGAATGTGAGGCTGTGTGAATTTCAGAACCAAGACCTTAAGAGACCTTGCAGCTTCTGCCTTTGCTATCTTGAAATCCTGAGATGCTCCATGCTACAAGAAGCCCAGTTTAGTCTACATGAAGGACAACCATTGGGTCCCAGCAGACAGCCAGCACCAATAGCCAGACATGGAGCGAGACCATTCTTGGACTCTCTAACTCCAGGCAGGTGGTCCAATGGCTACAGCCTTACATAAGTGACCTCAACTGAGCCTGAAAAAAGAAAAGCCAAGATTGTCAACACACAGGATTGCAAATCATAATATAACGCCAATATTTTAAATCACCATGTTTTGGGGGGGGTTTGTTACATGGGAATAGATATCTGAAACATCGCCCTTCACAGATGCCCAAACAGCTTTATTTCATAGAGGCTTTGGAAAGAAGAGATTTCTCTCCAAACATATTAATTTATTGTGCAGTTAGTAGAGAGTAAAAAATACTTCATTTTATTTTTACTTTGTGACCTGAACTTAAGCTTAAATGAATGTAAATCTATACAATTGTCACTTGGTAGGTATGAATTGAGGATTTCCTCAACTACCTATCCCAGGGGCAAGAGTGCTCATTTCCCGAGGTCTAGTGTTTGAAACTTTTGAGAAACAGTGTCTCACTGTCACTTTCCTGTTGTATGACCCACATTTTCTGGGAGGATGCTGGCTGGGATATCACAGGGCCAAACATTTATTCATTCATTTGTTACCAAATGATATTATCATTTACTATTCATCTGTTCTATTGAGATATTATACAGATTCATGAAAATATTATCTTGATGGGTTTTTAATTACTCAGAACATCTCTTCAAAAAGAAAAAAAAAAATGAAAAACAAATGGCCAATAAAAATACTAAGGATTGTATAGACTTAACTCAAAGTTAAAGAAATGCAATTTTAAATAGTGAGTTTTCAGAGCTGCCGCATATAGTAGTTCAGTTAACGCATTGTGCAAAGATGACTGACCAAGGGGAGAGTAGGGTAGCAATGGAGTTCTGAATGGCAAATTTCATGTTCTAGCATGGCCTCTGTGGACCTACAAGATTGGTGGGGGTGGGGAGTGGGGTGGAGAGTGGGGAGTGGAGTGGAGAGTGGGGAGGAAACTTTGAAAATTTATTCACCCAGAGGGGACACCTTTTAAAAGTTCTCATGAAGGCTCTCTAGGTTTGCAGGGGCCCTGTGAAGTAATATTTCCCACCTATTATAATTGGCGAGGATTAGAACATTTTGATATGCTAATAGCTAGTGAGAGTACAAGGAAAGAGGCAGTCTCTTGCACTGATTTTGGGAATTTTTGGAATTTAAATTGGGGCTGATTTTTAGGAAAGAGATTTGGCAATATTTTAAATATTTTTTCTTTAGTTCTCATAGCACTCTACTTAGGAATTTTACTTTTACGAATTTATGCTATAGATGTGCCACACAAATGTGCAAAAATAATATTCAAGGATATTCTTAGCAATATTATTTGTAAAAGGGAAAAACCAGAAACTACCTACGTATTCAAATAGCAAAGTCTGGTAAAAAATTATGATACATCTATATAATGGCATAATATGGAACCACTGTGAAGAAATCTGTTTTAATCTTCCATTTTATATCCCATTTTATTGTTGAACTATTTTTAGAACTATAAGATGAAAACAAATAAAAGGGTTTTTGGCTCTCCTGTTCATTGCAGAATTATTCACAATAGCCAAGATATGAGGACAACTTAAGTGTCTGTCAATGGATGAATGGATAAAGAAGATGTCACACACACATATACATGCATACACACACACATGAATATTATTCAACCACGAGAAAGAATGACATCTGCCATTTGTGCTACATGGGTGGGCCTCGAGGGTATTATCCTACATGAAATAAGTCAGGTAAGGACAAATACTGTATGATATCATTTATAAGTAGATTTCAAAAAAAAAAAGCCAAAGTCATAGAAACAGACACTGACATGGTGGTTATCAGGGGCTGGAGTTAGGGTAAAAGGGAAGATATTGGTCAAAAGGTGCAAACTTCCAGTTATAAGATGAATAAGTTCTGGGGATCTAATGTACAGCATAGCGATTATAGTTAATAAGATTGTATTATATACTTGAAAGTTGTTAAGAAAGTGGATCGTAAATGTTCTTACTACAAAAAAGAAATGGTGATAATGTAATGCATACAGTATTAGCTAACAGCTATGGTGGCCATCATTTTGAAATATATAAGTGTATCAAATCAATGCATCATACACCTCAAACTTATATAGTATCATATGTCAATTACATCTCAATAAAACTAGGGGAAAAAAGAAGTTTTGGGGGAAGCCAACTCTGAGACAAAGATAAGTGTTCTGAAAGTTTATTACCTGGAGAGCACTGTTGGGTTCAACAGCCGTGGAAGGGAAGGAAGCAGGACTGGGCAGGAAGAAGGTGGACTGTGAAATAGTCTCAGCAAAGGCCTCGACTAATCTCACTGGGATCTCTGGGGCTAGGATGGCCCTTTAGAGTTTTCCTGCGTTGGTGCAAGAGGGCCAGACTTGAGGTACCCTGGCATCAACCAGTCCATGGATGAGGCTGTCTCAGGAAGGGAATGTGACCTGGAGAGAGGAGACTCTTTCGTTGGGACAATTCTGGAGAGGACTATCTCCCATTACCCAAGGGAATAAATCCTTTGGTCCTGAAGGGAGAACTGAGTGGCACATTTAGCACCACTTCTGTAGCGAAGCCAGTTTTCTGTCATTCTGCCCAATGACACTTTAAATTTGTCAGTAAGACCTCTTTCAAAGATAGCTGAGACAGCTAAGAACAGCACTGAGTTTTGGCTCTTGCTCCTCAGCTTTGGCTTCTTTTGTTAAACTATTGACTAACATCATTTAATTGCTGGTCTTTCCAAGTGCTTCACTTCTCATGTTAAGTAATTGTAAAAGATAAAATGTCTTCTAGATCAGAAATATCACTGCCTTTTTTTTTCTTTCTTTCTTTTTTAAAAACCAGCTTCCCCCCTCCCTTTGTTTAAGACTCATTGAAATAGTTTTAAATTCTGGTTAATTTTCTACCTGCTCTTGAAAATTAAGGGAATATTGAAGTTTTCCTTCTGTGCAACACACAAATAAATAATACTTTGACTATACAGAAACTCTGTTCTTTAATAAAAAGAATGTTTTATTGACGTTAATGAAGCACATCACATTACATTAATTTTATATTAATAATCAAACTAGCTTGTTTTGCCAGTTCGATAGAGTGACTAATTTGAAAATAATTCAGTTGGCCTGGTTTAAAGGAGTTTACCACATTGTAAATGAGTTTATCTGGAGAATCTGGATGCTATCAAAACCTAATGGAACATAACCTCTTTTGGGGAAAGTAAATCATGCAGCTTGAGGGGAAGACAAAGGAAAGCCCTCTGGGAGAAAGCTAGTGCTTCTGAGTTTGTTGATTTAGCAAGATTGTTTCTGGGGTTGGGTAGCAGTAATACTTGGCTTCAAAGCAGTCTTGATCCTTCAATAATTCCCTAATCCTTGTTGTTATGTGAACCAGCAAACATTTGAAAGGCAAAGCTATAGAATGGAATTAGGGTGGTCTCCTAAGTGAGGCATAAAGGCTCAAGGCTCAATGGGAGGAAAGGACTTGCAGGGTTCCACTTGAAGCCTATGTTTTGAGGAATTTAGTGAAAATCGATTAGAAGCAAAATGTTCTACAAATCTCGGTATAATTATTGGTGTTAATCACAGGTATAAAACCCACCAAAGTGGCTTTCATATTATAGGGAGAACCACAAAAGGTGGTGGTGGTGGTGGGGTGGTCCTCTCATTTAAAAGACATTTCTGAAATGCCATGGAATAGTACAAAGCCTAAGACAACAGAAAAGATAGGAAAAAGAACAACTGGTTGTTTAAAAGATGACACTGAAGTCTAAGTTAGAGGCCAACACTACCACTACTTTATAAATCATTTTTGTTAAAACAAGAAAAAGGTGTTCCTTTGGGCAGAAAGACTCACAGGCTCTCAGCCTAGGTAATAAAATGTGGACTGAATTTCAGCCTCCCCCTGCCCTTTCATCAGTGGGCTTTTGTGTGGTGCACAAAAGCCAAACAACTGGTCTTTCCACAACCAAAGAGAAATCTAGAAATCAGAATTCCCAACTTGGTTGGTTTGGGAGTGAAGTGATTAGAGTCAGCATAGTTTGAAAACAAAGGTTTTTTTTTTTTCTGTTTGAACCTTCGTGTATGGAAATCAAGATACTGTTGATCCAGGGTAAATCCACAGTAAAATAAAGAAGACTGATTGGAGAACTCTATTTTCAGGGGTCAAGCTCTAGTAGAGGATTTGAAGGGAGAATGATGACAAGGGGTACCTGGGAAACTGGTCAGTATTCTAGTCTGTATAATGCTATACTTTGATGCCGTAGTTTTTACTCCAAAATTCTCTTATGCTGAATTGATACATCTGAGCTGAGACATGGGGGAACTAAATGTATTGGGGGGACTGGGAATTGGTCTTTGATAAGAAAACCAAAACAAAGCCTCCATTTACTTTTTGATGACAATAAAGAATAAATATGAGTGCCACTAGACAGGAGACAGGATATAATCTCTCGATTTATCGAGTTCAGTCCAATGTTGTTTTTAGGGTCTGGACAAATAAGTAGGCAATTTTCAATCAGTATATTATAAGTACGCTGTGTAGTTCAATTTAAAATCAAGTGAGAATTTAAGGAAACATGGAAAATATTCTATGACATTAACATTTAAGTATACATTGCTACTATTACTTTCCAAGTGAAAACAGAGTTTATGTTTTTTATTTTTATTTTTTAACTTATATAGCCATTGATTATGACCTCAGGGACTTTGAAATAACTACTGAGATGCCATCTAAAATTTTAAACTGCCATGAGAACTTTTCAAATAATTTAAAAAATTTTTCATTAGGCAAATTTCAGGTATTTTACTTTATTACCATAATTAACTGTGTTCCATATGAGTTTTCTAGTTAAAACTATCCTGATATTCTGCAATTTTAAGGATCAGAATTTCAGTACTGAATTACTGAAAGGTTAGTCTGGTTTTCTTAAAGTCTGGTCCATTGAATACCAATTTTGCAAGGTGGCACTTTAAAATACAGATTATGGGGTTAAAAATGTTTGCGATACATGGATACTCTTGTGCAGAAACACAAAACATATTAGCCCATTAGAAGTTCTGTAATAAGACAAACTTTAAAACTTTACTTAACCAAGAATTTCCCAAAGTTCTGTGGCAATAGTACTCCTTTTTAAAGTAAAATTTTTATTTACTTAATATTGTTCCAGTTACAGATTGTTGCTTAGCAATCTTCCCTAAAACTCTTTGCCTTAAATTAATAGCAATCGTTTATTTGGTTTATGAATCTGCAATTTGGGCAGGGCTCAGTGGGGAAGGCTTGGCTCTTCACCATTTGAAATCAGCTGGGGTAGTTTGACCAGATGCTGGACGATAACTTCAAGATGGTTCACTCACATGGCTGGCAATTGATGCTGGCTGTTAGGTAGGAGCTCAACCAGGGCTGAGGGCTTGGGGCCTATGTTCCTTTCCACACAGGTCTCTCCAGGTGGGCCTGTCCATGGTTTGTTTGGGCTTCCTCAGAGCATGGTGGCTAGTTTCCAGGAGTGAGGATCCCAAGTGACAAGAAATGGAAATGGCCAATTTCTTAAGGTATGGGTCCAGAAATTGGTAGTATCACTTCTGTTGTATTATATTGGTTAAGCAGTCATGGCTCCAAGATTCATAGACCCCCTTACCTCTTGACAGGAGTTGTTTCAAAGAATGTAGTGGCTATGTGTTAAAATTATGCATACGAAAAATGCCTGACTCCTGCCCAAATTGCAGATTCATAAACCAAATAAACGATTGCTATTAAAATTATGCATACAAAAAATCGTAAGAGCAGAATTTAGTGAATTTTTACATAATAAACTCACTCATGTAATCAGCATCCAGGAGTCTCCCTCATGTCTTCTTCTGGTCACTAGCCCCTCAAGGAAACCAATATCCTGATCTCTAATACTAAAGATTAGTACAGGGTTTCTTAATCTGAACTGGATAATTCTTTGCTGGGGGTGGGGATGAGGAGCTGTCTTGTGCCTTGTAGGATATTTAGCAGCATCCCTGGTCTCTAGCCACCAGATGCCAGTAGCACCCTCTCCCCCATTTGTGACAACCAAAAAAGTCTGTACAAATTGCCAAATATCCTGGGGGTGGGTGGCGGGGGGAGAGGGAGGGGAGGAATCATCCCCAGTTGAGAATCACTGGATTACAAGATAATATCTGTTCTTTATTATTTGTTTAAATCTCACGTAACTATTGAGAATATAAGTTGCAAGAGGCTGCAGTTTCCTGTTTGTTTGTTTTTTTTCTGTTTTGATTCTGATCAATTTCCCAGTCCCTACTGGGGTATACAGTAGAATACTGCCTAGCATATAGTAGAAAATTGAGACCATCTGTTGAATGAAGGCATGAATGAAAAAAGTGGCAACTCTAAATAGTTATTTAAAGAGTCAGCTCTGTAATATGTATATTTTTATTCAGCCGAACCCTCAATCACAAATAATTTCTTCATTTTTGTTAGAAATGGTCATTTTATAAAGTTCATATGAATAAAAATGAGAATATATATGCCTCTAATAGGAATCTATATTAATTTCCTCCTAAAGTAACATAAAATATGAGCCACAGAAATAGAAAACATTGTGATTTCCTAAACAAATAGACAGTGTCTCATTATTATGTTAACAATTTACTGGAATAAGCCACAAATTGTGGTATCTAATTGTTGGGGCAGCTGTGTGAAACAGGAATGCACAGTAACAAAGTTTTCATTAAAAACCTGCTGTTCTGAAAGATTAGAAGAGGAAAGGAGGAAGAAAACAAGATGATAGTAGGAACTTCGGAAGTTATTTCTTCACAGGAAAACCTGAAAATTTCTTTTAGAAGATAGCCACTGACATTACTCTGGGACTATCCCTCCCAGCCCCCAAGGCATATAGCAGGCTTTCCTATCTCACTAGGTAAATTTCTTAAAGGTTATTCCAAGAATAGTTTGCAGTGGAAAGAGGGGTTCTCAATGAATTTCGACAGACAAGTTTTTCTTTTTGAAATTCTGAACTGCATTTATATACTCTTCAGTCACAATTGTGTCAGAAAAATGGATACGATTACTAGTATATATATATATATATACTAGTCGTATGCCATATATATATATATATATATATATATATATATATATATATATATATATATATATATATATATATATATATATGGCAACTAAAGTTAAGGGCACAATGAAAATAGAATTTTACGGTTGCAAGGGCTTTTAGAGATCATACCGAAGAATCAATCTTCTACCAAAATCTTACCTTACCAGATATTCTGTTTTCTGGGTCATTCTGAATTGTTTCATCTCCCCAAAGTCACCTCTGTTAAAAATGAAACTCAGAGCTAGTTAATGACAGGTCAAATAATTTTGAGCCAGTGCTCAAAACTGTCACATCCAAACTGTCTTATGAAACAAGGACAGAAGAATTGTAATACATAAAAGTATGGAGCAATAGAAGAGCACAAAGGCTTTCGTCAACCCCAACTAATTTCCTGAACACTGCAGCTAGTCAATGTCTGAATGAAAAAAATTCGATAGTGACCATTCAAATCCTTAAAGTTCAAAAGAGGTTACAGCATCTAGATTTTTTAAACTGGAATGTGAATGCCACTTGTAAAAGAAATATGTCTGTACGGTTTTTATTTTTTTAATTTTTCCATATTTGAATATGTTAGGACTTGTAATTACACTGCTAAATGTTTATGATTCATTTCAGCAGAAGTAGCTAGGGATGACGAGAGGGCGGGAGTGTGAGTATAACCATTCTCTATGATGCAGAAAGGGAGATGAAGTAGAAAAGAGGATATTTTTAGATTCCCTCTTTGAAACAAAAATAGCTTATCAGGTGATTTGTTTACTTTTAAAATAGAAAAAAAATGACCAAATATCCAACTTGGAATTTTCTGAATCATGCACAATTCTATTTCAGGAGAGTAATTGTCATAACTGTAGGTTATTTAAAAAAAAAACTTTCTAAAAATATAACTCCACAAGGATAGACAAATGTATTTACACCACAGAGTATTTGTACACCAAAGGAATTTGCTACTTCCCTTATAAGCTACACAATAGCATTTAAAGAACTTGCTAGTAAATTTACTGCCTAAATTAGAAATAAAGAGGAGAAAGGAATTAACACATAATTTGCTTTCACTAGGTGTAAAGTTCTTTCATTTTCATTCATTATTCAACAGAAATTTATAGAATAGGAAGACATTGGGCTAGATGTAGAAGATGCAAGAATGAGCAAGACATGGTACCTGCCCTCAAAATGCTCTGTCTAGAGGTAGAAATATACACATACCCTCACACACATACTTAGATATACATATGCCTACATACAAATGTATCCTCAAATACCCATACACACATATATTTATACACAAACACACATGCTCATATACAAACACACATACATACTCCCATATACTTAATATATTTACACATATACACATACATACATATTCACGTATAAACAGATATGCACATATATACCCACGGATCCACACTCACACATACGTGCTCGGGAGCTAACAAAGTGGAGACAGTGAATAGAGTACGTTTTCAGTAAAGGAAAGAAGAAAGAAACAGCAGTGGCAACAATCCTGTGAGGTAGTTATTAAAAGCTCAGTAACACTAAGGAGACAGTCTTAGTGAAGTTAAACGCTAGGGAGTTTGGTTTACCAAGATTTGGATTCCAGTTCAGATCTGCCATTACTGTTTCTGAGGTCATGACCATGCTATTTAACTGTTTCAGTTTTCTTCGCTTTTATATGGGGCCCTATCATAATACCTGCTTCATCGGGTTGATAAGAGGTTTAGATGAGACGATGTTAAAAATCACTTCACACAGTGCTAGCACATAGTAAGCACTCAATACATATTCAATTTTTAATTTTTAATGATATCCTTATTATTATCATCAGTTACCTGGTAAATTGTGAAGATAGTTTTCCTCCCACCAAGCTGTTAGTGAGAATGTCTTAAAGGGGAGTGGAGCCAAAAAATTGTGTATTAAATGAATACTTTACGTGGTCACTGGAAACTTCACTTTTAAAGGTTTAAAAATTCAAGGAAGCCAAACCAGGATTTATAAATAACACAAAAATCTAGGAATCAGGGTCTTTACTGGGAAAATCTGAATCTTTCTAAATGACATTTCACTGGTATTATTAAATAATTTTTGTGGCTATAAATTTATGGAAAAAATGTGTGACCTATTAGTAACTCTATGTCACTAAAGTATGTTAGACTTGATCACATCGCTTGAACAATACTAACATCATTTGATATTATTCATTGATATGATGAGACAATTCACAAAATAAGAAATCAAGGTGGCCGATATACATATGAAAAGGTGTTACATCACTATAATCAGAGAATTGTAAATGAGAGGTTATTTTGGGCTATCAGGTTGGCAAAGATTAAAAAGATAGACTGATACTTTGGTGCTATTCAGGGTGTGGTGAAACTGGCACTCTCATACATTGTTATTAGGAGTATAAATTAGTACAATTCTAGAGGCCAATTTGGTGATATAGGTAAAAAAATTCTTAATATGGTCTTTGACTCAGCAACTCTACTCATATTTTATCTTAAGGGAATATAATCGGACATATACACAAAGATACTTGTACGTGCATGCTCACTGCGATGTTGTTTATGACAAAAAACTAGAAACCACCTAAATGCTTACCAATAGAGAAATGCTTAAATAAATTATGGTAGAGCTATACCCTGGGACTCTATGCACCTATTAAAAAGAATTAGATAGATCTATTTGTGCTGGCATGGAAAAATGTCCATGATCCATATTAGATACCATTTTTATATTAAAAAAGTGTATGAATAGTAAAAATCTAGTTATATATCTATATACCTTACTTTTTAAAAGCAGATGTATTGTGGTAATAATTTATATTTAATAAAATTCACTTATCGTAAGTGTATAATCTAATGAGTTTTAGTAAATGTATACGGTTGTGAATCATTACTACAATTTAGTTTTAGAACATTTTTGTTACCACTCCCATAGTTCCCTCATGCACATAGACTTAACTTTAACAAGGGGTTTGGTTGGGGGTGAAGGTGGGTAGGAGAAAGGCAGGAGGGGAGATTTACAGACAGCTTCCTAGTTTATCATTTCTCTATTATTTCAATTAATTTACAACAATGATATACCATCTTTTAATTTGAGAAAACAGTAAAGGTTTTTCTATTTTGAAAAGAACAAAAAAAGGAAACAGACTTAAACCTTTGACCCAAATCCACTTCTGGTAATTTGCCTAAGGAAATAATCAAATATGTGGAAAAGGATATGTGAACAAAGATATTTATCAATGTTTTATCTAAAATAGAGAAAAGTTCTATGTAATCTAAATATCTGATGATGCAAGAAAAAATTATGAATCATACTGAAATATAAAAGTATAGAATGTAAACCTTTATATGCACTATGATTTAATCCATGTAAAAAAAAAGGTAATGCAGAGCCCAAAAGTCCTATTTGGAAATATAATAAAATTTTACCAATGGTTATATCTGGATGGTAACATTAAAGTAATTTTTATTTTGTTGTTTTCCAAGATGATTACGTATTATCATCATTGATAATATCTTTACATCTAGTGTCACCTACATAAGTGATACTAATTAAAAATAGATTAGGTCCACAGCCATGCCACCTTGAACACAACCCATCTCCTCTGATCTAGGAAGCTAAGCAGGGTCAGGCCTGGTTAGTACTTGGATGGGAGACCACCTAGGAATACTGGGTGCTGTAGGCTTTAAAAAAATAAAATAAAAATAAATTAGTTATGGTATTGTTTTCACAGGTGTTTACATTTGTCAAAATATAAATTAAATATATAATTTATCGTATGTCAATTATATGTCAATAAAACTTAAAAAATAGAGGGATCTTGAGAAACAAAATCATTCTAACCCTCTTACTGGAAGAAGGGTTTTGTTAGGCGATTTTGCGGCTGTAGGGCAAAATGGTTAGGGAGGGGTATGTGGGCGTTATATAGACAGTAACGTTGCCTCTGCACCCATAGCCTCCATTAGGTCAAGTGACCTGCCTTCCTATTATACGCCAGGAATGTGGTCAGGTATTTGGATACCATGATGAGCAACAAGACACTGCCCTGAAAGAGTTCTCCTCTGGCTGAGAGGAAGGCAGGTCACTATCTGATAGATTCCAGCCAACGCCCACATTGTCCCACCAGGCAGTCTTCCAGAAGTGCTGTCCAAGGGGTCGGACGCAGTTCAGGAAGCGAAGGCCTTACTAAGTGGTTCCGATGGAGTCACGAAGGGTGGCACCAGGATTACAGCTGTGGAAGTGGCCAGCTGTGGAAGCGGCCAGAAAGTAGATTACCCTCAACGAATGTCGCGGTTATTACTAGAAAAGTGAGCTTTTCACATATCTGTCCATCTTATCTGCACACTTATAACAGCAAGAACTAAA
>NW_011888870.1:5652811-5653510 GCF_000151845.1 Pteropus vampyrus | reverse complement strand
CAAAATCAGCATTATGTTTGTGAGGTTAATCTTTGTTATCACCTGGAGCTGTAGTTAGTTCAGGTTAATCTTTGTTATCACCTGGAGCTGTAGTTTACTAGAAAAGTGAGCTTTTCACATATCTGTCCATCTTATCTGCACACTTATAACAGCAAGAACTAAAATTGAACGTTTGCCAGTGCAGGCACCGTACGAAGGGCTTCTATCCATTGCCTCATATACTCCTCTCCACAATGAAGAAACTGAGGCTGGGAGAAGATATCGCCCAAGGTCACAGAACTAGTAATCTCTGGCTCCAAAGTTCCCAGCCACCACACATACTCCCCTCTCACTGTATTCTGGGACCCACATGAGAGCGCAAAAGTCCACTTTCCGGCCCCAATCCGGACAGCTCAGCTTTCACTCTACAAATATTCCCAGATCCATGATGGAAGCAACATCCGCTAACGCAATCAACAGGGTCCTGACCACGGGGGCAACTCCGCCAATGCCGTGGGCAGACCAGGACTTAGGGCTTGGAGAGCAAATGGGGAGCAATCATCAAGGAACGACAGGCGCAAGCGTCCACGTCGCAAACCGCGCTGCACGCCCTGGAGCCCCTCCGGGTGCCAGCAGGCTGCGCCCAACGCGCGTGCGCGGGGCCAGAGGGGACGCCTCCGCGCGAGCGCGCGGAGAGCGGAGCGCGCGGTCGGGAGAGTG